>NW_027202873.1:12500-140275 GCF_024711535.1 Dipodomys merriami
CTGTGTGTGCTGCGTGCGCCTGGGCCTGCGCCTGCGCTGTGTGTGCTGTGTGCGCCTGCGCGTGCGCTGTGTGCGCCGTGTCGTGTGCGCCTGCGCCTCCGCTGGCTGGAGGGACGCACAGCCCGGCAGACCTCACAGCCTGTGACCTGCGGGCAGCGAGGAGCGGACGGAACTTGGATCCGACAGCTCCTGTGGTGGGGGCGGCGGTTCCCCCAGGTGGGGCCCCAGGTGGGGTCCCAGTCACACCTGCGCTGTCAGGAGCTGGGGGGGGATGAAGGGAGGGGGAGAGGAGGGAGGAGAGAGGGAAAGAAGGAAGAGGGGAGGAGAGAGGGAAAGAAGGAAGAGGGGAGGAGAGAGGGAAAGAAGGAAGAGGGGATGGAGAGAGGGAAAGAAGGAAGAGGGGATGGAGAGAGGGAAAGAAGGAAGAGGGGATGAGAGAGGGAAAGAAGGAAGAGGGGATGAGAGAGGGGAGGAGAGAGGGAAAGAAGGAAGAGGGGATGGAGAGAGGGAAAGAAGGAAGAGGGGATGGAGAGAGGGAAAGAAGGAAGAGAGGATGGAGAGAGGGAAAGAAGGGAGAGGGGAGGAGAGAGGGAAAGAAGGAAGAGGGAAAGAAGGGAGAGGGGATGGAGAGAGGGAAAGAAGGAAGAGGGGATGGAGAGAGGGAAAGAAGGAAGAGGGGAGGAGAGAGGGAAAGAAGGAAGAGGGGAGGAGAGAGGGAAAGAAGGAAGAGGGGATGGAGAGAGGGAAAGAAGGAAGAGGGGATGGAGAGAGGGAAAGAAGGAAGAGGGGAGGAGAGAGGGAAAGAAGGAAGAGGGGATGGAGAGAGGGAAAGAAGGACGAGGGGAGGAGAGAGGGAAAGAAGGGAGAGGGGATGGAGAGAGGGAAAGAAGGAAGAGGGGAGGAGAGAGGGAAAGAAGGAAGAGGGGATGGAGAGAGGGAAAGAAGGAAGAGGGGATGGAGAGAGGGAAAGAAGGAAGAGAGGATGGAGAGAGGGAAAGAAGGGAGAGGGGAGGAGAGAGGGAAAGAAGGAAGAGGGAAAGAAGGGAGAGGGGATGGAGAGAGGGAAAGAAGGAAGAGGGGATGGAGAGAGGGAAAGAAGGAAGAGGGGATGGAGAGAGGGAAAGAAGGAAGAGGGGATGGAGAGAGGGAAAGAAGGAAGAGGGGATGGAGAGAGGGAAAGAAGGAAGAGGGGAGGAGAGAGGGAAAGAAGGAAGAGGGGATGGAGAGAGGGAAAGAAGGAAGAGGGGATGAGAGAGGGAAAGAAGGAAGAGGGGATGAGAGAGGGGAGGAGAGAGGGAAAGAAGGAAGAGGGGATGGAGAGAGGGAAAGAAGGAAGAGGGGATGGAGAGAGGGAAAGAAGGAAGAGAGGATGGAGAGAGGGAAAGAAGGGAGAGGGGAGGAGAGAGGGAAAGAAGGAAGAGGGAAAGAAGGGAGAGGGGATGGAGAGAGGGAAAGAAGGAAGAGGGGATGGAGAGAGGGAAAGAAGGAAGAGGGGAGGAGAGAGGGAAAGAAGGAAGAGGGGAGGAGAGAGGGAAAGAAGGAAGAGGGGATGGAGAGAGGGAAAGAAGGAAGAGGGGATGGAGAGAGGGAAAGAAGGAAGAGGGGAGGAGAGAGGGAAAGAAGGAAGAGGGGATGGAGAGAGGGAAAGAAGGACGAGGGGAGGAGAGAGGGAAAGAAGGAAGAGGGGAGGAGAGAGGGAAAGAAGGAAGAGGGGATGGAGAGAGGGAAAGAAGGAAGAGGGGATGGAGAGAGGGAAAGAAGGAAGAGGGGAGGAGAGAGGGAAAGAAGGAAGAGGGGATGGAGAGAGGGAAAGAAGGACGAGGGGAGGAGAGAGGGAAAGAAGGAAGAGGGGATGGAGAGAGGGAAAGAAGGAAGAGGGGAGGAGAGAGGGAAAGAAGGAAGAGGGGATGGAGAGAGGGAAAGAAGGAAGAGGGGATGGAGAGAGGGAAAGAAGGAAGAGAGGATGGAGAGAGGGAAAGAAGGGAGAGGGGAGGAGAGAGGGAAAGAAGGAAGAGGGAAAGAAGGGAGAGGGGATGGAGAGAGGGAAAGAAGGAAGAGGGGATGGAGAGAGGGAAAGAAGGAAGAGGGGAGGAGAGAGGGAAAGAAGGAAGAGGGGAGGAGAGAGGGAAAGAAGGAAGAGGGGATGGAGAGAGGGAAAGAAGGAAGAGGGGATGGAGAGAGGGAAAGAAGGAAGAGGGGATGGAGAGAGGGAAAGAAGGAAGAGGGGAGGAGAGAGGGAAAGAAGGAAGAGGGGATGGAGAGAGGGAAAGAAGGAAGAGGGGATGGAGAGAGGGAAAGAAGGAAGAGAGGATGGAGAGAGGGAAAGAAGGGAGAGGGGAGGAGAGAGGGAAAGAAGGAAGAGGGAAAGAAGGGAGAGGGGATGGAGAGAGGGAAAGAAGGAAGAGGGGATGGAGAGAGGGAAAGAAGGAAGAGGGGAGGAGAGAGGGAAAGAAGGAAGAGGGGATGAGGAGGTGGGAAAGAAGGAAGAGGGGATGGAGAGAGGGAAAGAAGGAAGAGGGGATGGAGAGAGGGAAAGAAGGAAGAGGGGAGGAGAGAGGGAAAGAAGGAAGAGGGAGGAGAGAGGGAAAGAAGGGAGAGGGGATGGAGAGAGGGTGGGAGGAGAGGAGGAAAGAAGGAAGAGGGGATGAGAGGAGGTGGGAGGAGAGGGGGAAAGAAGGAAGAGGGGGTGGAGAGAGGGTGGGAGGAGAGGGGGAAAGAAGGAAGAGGGGAGGAGAGAGGGTGCGAAGAGAGGGAGGAGAGAGGGAGGATGAGGAGGGAAGGAGAGGATGGGTGAGAAAGAAGAGGGGAGATGGAGGCAGAGGAGGAGGGACAGGAGAGGAGAGAAAAGGAAGGGGAGAGGAAGGAGGAGGGAGAGGGGAGGAGGAGGAGGAAGGAGAGGAGGAGGGAGAGGGGAGGAGGAGGGAGAAGAGGGGAAGAAGAGGAGGAGGGAGAGGAGGAGAAGGGGGAGAGAAAGGAGGAGGGAGGAAGGGGGGAGGAGGGAGATGGTAAGATCCCACCTTCTCTCCCCCCCCCAATCCTGAGCGGGAGGGCGCGCACAGAAGCTGAGCAAATGTGAGGTGGGAACCCTGGCGTTGGCAATAATGAATTCATCACGCAAATCTGGCTTTACAGAGTGAGCTGAAAAATCACCAATCCGGTGGGTTTGAGCAGGAGGGAGGGAGGGAGGGAGGGCAGAGCCCTTGGGGGGGGGCTGTGGTGGGGTGGGAGTATGCCAGTGCACGAGGTTGGCAGGCCCAGATGACAGTTTGGGGGTGAGCAGTGTGCTGACTGATGTTTTTGGGGAGCCCTTGGGGAAGCATGGCGTTTTTTTCTAAAGTATCTATCTAGAGAATGATGAACCAGAATGAAAGAGCCAGGCTTGGGTCTCTCACATCAGCTGTGCTTTTGTGGATGGTGCCTGGGGTCTGGTACTAAAGCTGTTTGCTCCTGGACTGGTCTTTTATGCAAGCCCCAAATGGAGACTCTTGATTTACATATTCATTCATTCAACAAAACCTCCTCTAAGCCAAGCCCTGTGCTGGATGCCCGGGTCCAAAAGGACATTAAGGTTTATCTTTTGACCTTGAAGAATAGCTCAAGGTCAACCCAAGCACAGAATGTCCAAAAAAAGACATGGGGAGGGGAGGGGTGTCTCAGCCCAGGAGAAAAGTAGACTCAGGATCAGGGCACAGGGTGACATTTGAGCTGGATTTGAAGGCTGGCTGGCATTTTTTTCCCAGGCGGAGAAGCAGGTAAGGGGTTGGAGGCGTGGCTCAGTTGGTAGAGCACCAGCCAGTGAGCACACTGAGTTCAAGTCTTGGGCTTGGACAAAAAAAAAGACAGAAAAGAAGGTAAGGGGAGAAACTGAGGCAAAGCAGTGTCATTTGCTCAGGCAGAGAAGTACTTACTTAATTCCTGGGAATGGCCAAGTACCTGGGAACCAGTTCTTCTTGAGTCTGCCCACCTGAGACAAATTGGGACAGAATATCTGGGCTTCTCAGGAGAATATAGGACTGATGAGCTTTCCTGGGTGCCAGGATAGGGGTGGTGAGGTAATGACGATCACCCCACACTTCCATCTTCCCACATCCCCAAATCCAGAGAACAAGAGAAATACCCTGGAGCACAGCTTCAACTCCTAGGAGAAAGAAGAGAGAGTAACCCCCACATTTACACGAGAGTCAAGAAATAGCTCACGCCTGTTATCCCAGCGACTCAGGAGGCTGAGATCTGAGGATCACGGTTCAAAGCCAGCCCAGGCAGGACAGTCCATGTGACTCTTATATCCAGTGAACCACTAAAAAGACAGAAGTGGAACTGTGGCTCAAGTGGTAGATCACTAGCCTTGAATGGAAAAGCTCAGGGGCAGTGTCAGGCCCTGAGTTCCAGCCCCAGGACGGACAACACACACACACACACACACACACACACACACACACACACACACACACACACACACGCATAAACAAAGCAACAACAACAAAACCAATGTGGTTATACAGCTAGGTAAGCAAAGAGAGAAAAACGACAGAAGTTTTGTGTCTGCCATTCTTTTGTTGCCCTTGACAAGTAGTTTTTGCAGATAAGTGAAGGCTGGCAGGTGGAGACCCGACCCTCCCTTCCAGCGCTGAGCTGCCTGACAGCTGCCATTATTTGTCTACCTGCCTCCACCCCAAAAAGCGGGCCTGAACTGAGAGCAGGCAGGAAGACATCTCTACCAGAGTCTAAGCAAGAGGCAAAGGAAGATGTCAGCCAGGAGAGGCCCTGAAATAGAGAAGGGAGGGAGGAAGGAAGGAAGAAGGAAGGAGAGACAAAGGGAGGGAGGAAAGGAGGGTGGGAGGAAGGGAGGGAGGAAGGAAGGAAGAAGGGAGGGAAGGAGGGCAAAGGGAAAGAAGGAGAAAGGGAGGAAGGAAAGGGGAAAAGGAAGGGGAAGGAGGGATGGAAGAGACAGAGAAAGGAAGGAAGGAAGAGAGGGAGGGAGGGAAATGAAGAGTGAGTCCCCAGAAGGAAGCCTGTCCCAAAGGACAGCAGTGGCTCAGGCCTGTCATCCTCGCTACTCAGGAGGCTGAGATCTGAGGATCAAGGTTCAAAGCCAGCCTGGGCAGGAAAGCCCATGAGACTCTGATCTCCAATGAACCACCAGAAAACTGCAAGTGGCGCTGTGGCTCAAGTGGTAGAGCGCTCGCCTTGAGCTGAAGAGCTGAGGGACAGTGCCTAGGCCCAGAGTTCAAGACCCAGGACCAACCAAAAAAAAAAAAAAGGAGGAGGAAGCCTGGCCCAAGCCTGGCTGAGTGTGATCTGTGACCGCTCCTGTCTGTGCTGGAATGCGTGCAAAGAGTGTATGCGGGAGGAAGACATTCCCCGACAGGAAAAGGAGCTCACAGACCATCTTGGGGGTGAGCTCAGCCCCAGGGCCCTCCCCTGGCATCTCCAGCCCCAGGGGCCTCCCCTGGCATCTCCAGCCCCAGGGCCCTCCCCTGGCATCTCCAGCCCCAGGGGCCTCCCCTGGCATCTCTGGTGCAGGAGTCCATCCATCCCAGGAAAGCCGGGAAGGACTCTGCCTGCGAAGATCCCCCAGACCCTGACAGACATCTCCTCTTCCCCCCTCCCCCCCCCCAGCTACTCCCCTGTTTCCATGGTGACGGCTGGGATGGGAGGCTGTTTCTAGGTGCGTGGCATCCCACAGGGCTGTCCAATGAGGGCTGATTCCGGGTCACGATAAAAAAAATCCAGGAGTTGGAGCTGGGGCACGGGTAGCTCAGACCTGTCATCCTACTTTTCTCAGGAGGCTGAGCGGGGAGGATCACAGTTCGAGGCCAGCCTGGGCAGGAAAGCCCACGAGGCTCTTACCTCCAAGGAACCAGCAAAAAGCCAGAAGTGGGGCTGTGGTTCAAGTGGTGGGGCGCTCTCCTGGAGCAAGAAAATCTCAGGGACAGGGTGCAGACCCTGAGTTCAAGTCCCGGGACTGGCACAATTTAATAACAACAATAATAATAATAATTCCTTACAGCCCCCCCCCCAAGTTAGGAAGAGGCCTTCTATGACCCAGGGGTCCTTTTGAGGGTCCCCAGAGTTGATCAGCAGGCATTGGGGGAGCACTGTAATGATCATGGGGAGAAGCAGAATAGGGGAGACAGGCTGGGCTTGCCCAGCTAAATTATGTCAGTGGTCTCTGAGCACAGGACTCTTTCCTAACCATCTGAACCCCTGGCTGTGGGTCAACAGAGGAAAGATCCAGGCCCAGAATTGGGGTGTCTGAGGATGAGTTTGATTTGTGTGTGAGACGTTGGGGCTCCAGAAGGACTCCGCCATGGGATGGGGTGGGTGGGTATGAAGTGAGGAGACCAGGTTTGGCTAGCACCAGCTTGGCCAGAGGGTAGATAAGGAATTGGGTTTGACTGCCATCTTGTCTTCATGGAGAAGGAGGAGGAAGTCCCGCCTCCAGGTGATGGGCGTGCCTGAATGCCTAGAGGCGGGGGGGGGGGGGGGGGGGGGGGGGGGGCGGGCCCTGGGGTGATAGGTTCCTGGGCCTGTCAATCCTGTGCTTTGACCTCATGAGACACTTGAGTTTGCTCTGACCCTGACCCTGACTCTCTTTTGCCCCAGACCAGCTCAGATGCCATGATGCCAGGCCTTGGTATCCTGCCTCCCCGCTCCCCTCCAGTCAACATGGAAGCCCACCTTGGTCCTCCATTGGAACTGATGCGCTTGGTTGGTATTGTTTTTCTGCTCTTTCTTTCCTCTTCTGCTCTCCTGGCTCAGTTGTCTGACAGTGTTCAGTGGTTTTTTTTTGGGGGGGGTCCACAGGTTTTTATGACAGGGGTCCACTTGCACACACCAAGCACACACCAGCTTTCCCAAGGAAGACTCCCAATTCAACCTCCCAAAATGTGGCTTCTCTGACCCTCCCCGTTCTCTCTGTGGTGTGTGTTGGCCTCTGTGTATCTCTGTCTCTGTCTCTGTCTCTCTGTCTGTCTGTCTGTCTGTCTCTCTCTGGTGTGTCTGCCTCTCTGGTTTTGTCTTTCTCTCTCTGTCTCTTTTTCTGTTTCTCGCTCTGTCTCTTACTTTACCTTTCTGTGTCTGTCTGCTTGTCTGTCTGTCTGTCTGTCTGTCTTCTCTCTCTCACTGCAAGGACATTGGAGCTCGCATCTCTTGAGGGTTTGGCGATGTCCTTTCCTGAGAAATGGCTTCTCAGCAGAATTCCCCCCTCCACACACACACACACACACCCTTGACCCTCACGTCTGCCATGGGCTTAAGGAAGCAGCTATTTGTGCACATGAAATGAGCAGTGGCCTATGGGCAGAGAGGCCATAATGGTTATGCCATGCTTACCCAGCACCCTGGATGGCTCGGTTATGCATACAACCGATGGACAGACTTAGCATGCGCCACTTCCCCTCGGCCACGCGCCCACCTTCTCTCTCCAGACCCACACGCTTCTCCTGCCCACCCCCCTCTACCCTCCCATCCCCCCGCAGGGACTCAAGTGACAAAACATGGGTCTCTATGTTCCATTGTCTGGAAAAGCTGCATTATCTGGAATCAGGTAAGTGGAAAACCATTCGTTGATGTGCGTGCATGTGTGTGTGTGTGTGTGTGTGCACCAGTACTGGGGCTTTGCATTCGACATGAGCCTCACGCTCTTGCTTAGCTTCTTCAGCTCAAGGCTGCCCCTCTACCCCTTGAGCCACAGCTCCACTTCCAGCTTTTGGCTGGTTCACGGGTGATAAGAGTCTCACGGACTTCCCTGCCCTGGTGTTGGCTTTGAACCGCGATCCTCAGATCCCAGCCCTCCTGAGTAGCTGGGATTCCAGGCGTGAGCCACCGGTGGTGGCCCGTCGAAGCGTTTGATGTGGGGGATGAGTTTGACCATTGCTAAGATGGCCCGGCTCTTGGGTGAGAAAGGTTGAAAGTTCAGTGCACCCCATCTTGGTGACGGACACCCAGAATCCTGGCTCGCCTAGCAGAGAAGGCTACATGCACTCAATTCCTAGGCTCTCCTCTCTGCCTCCCCACACCCACTTCGTTTTCTCCTTTATAAATGTGATTATTTATTGAGCGGAGTCAATTGGGAACCGAGCAGGTTATTGGCTTCTGACCCAGCCCTGAAAAATCATTCTTTTTCCATTTCTTGAAGCAGGTGGTAGAGCAAGAACTTATTTTTAACTATCTCACCAAGCTTAATACGTCTTCTCTTCTGGTAGAAATGTCAGGCCGTGGTCTCCGCTCCCGGTCACTTCACGTTTCCATGGGGATGAGTCACAACCATCACCAGCCCCCCGCTGCTCTAACACGACCCCGACCCATGTCCAAAGTGCGTCTCCTGTAAGAACTCTCAAATCAAAGCTGGCACCAGTAGCTCACGCCTGTAATCCCAGCTACTCAGAAGGCTCACATCTGAGGATCGAGGTTCAAAGCCAACCCCAGGCAGGGAAGTCCCTGAGATTCTTGTCTCTAATTAACTACTCAGAAAAAGCCAGAAGTGATACCATGGTTCAAGTAGTAGAGCGCTAGCCTTGAGCATAAAAAGGCTCAGGGACAGTACCCAGGCCCTGAGTTCAAGCCCCACAATGGTAAAAATAAAAAATTCCTTTACCCTCAGGCACTGGTGGCTCACACCTGTTGTCCTGGCTCCTCAGGAGGCTGAGATCGGAGGATCATGGTTCGAAGCCAGCTAGGGCCAGAAAGTCTGTGAGGCTCTTATCTCCAATGAATCAGCAAAAGTAAAAATAAGTAAATAAAAATCCAGAAGGCCAGTCTCCAGCGGAAAACCTCAAGGACAGCATCTAGGCCCTGAGTTCAAGCCTCAGGACCAGTACACACACACACCACACACACATTCTTTCTTCTCTCTTGTCAGTCATGGGACTTGAACTCTGGGCCTGGGCGCTGTTCCTCAGCTTGTTTAGCTCAAAGCAAGCGCCCTACCACTTGAGCCACAGCGCCACTTCCAGGTTTCTCTGTGTATGTGGTGCTGAGGAATCGAACCCAGGGCCTCATGCATGCGAGGCAAGCGCTCTACCACTGAGCCACCTTCCCAGCCCTCCTGCCCCATTCTTCAACCAAGTTTTCAACCTGAACTAAACTTCAAGGAAGAATTCTCGCTTGTAATCCATGTATGGTCTGAAACATAGTCATAGACCGACAGAGAGAGGGATCCCAGAATGACCCACAGAACCTTTGGCACGACAAGGCAAGAATTCTTTCTTGGTGCTGGAGATGACGAATGGAGGACCGGAAGACGCAGGGTTTGTCCCCAGCTCCCACACATGGAGATGAGCTCAGAAGAGAATGTCAACCCCGTTGCACGGGTAAGATGTCTGGTAACCAATGCTGTAGGATCTCTGGGCCCTCAAGGCACCAGACCAACCAATGGCATGGCGCAGAGCAGGGGGAGGGAGGGGCCAGCTCACTCTACCAGCAACAGACACGGCGTCCATTTCCTCAAGATGCCAAGAAACTCATGTCTTACTCAGTGATCTTCAGTACAACCTTTCTCTGTCTCTGTCTCTCTATCTCTGTGTGCCTTTTTTTTTTTGCCAGTCCTGGGGCTTGAACTCAGGGCCTGAGTACTGTCCCTGAGCCTTTTTATGCTCAAGGCTAGTGCTCTACCACTTGAGCCACAGCGCCACTTGGCTTTTTCTGTGTATGTGGTACTGAGGAATCGAACCCGGGGCTTCAGGCTTGCAAGGGGAGTGCTCTACCACTAAGCGACATTCCCAGACCTTCTCAGTGTGTCTGTCTCTGTTTATGTCTTTCTCTGTGTCTCTATGTATGTCTCTCTCTGTGTGTCTGTGTCTCTATCTGCCTGTCTTTCTCTCTTTCTCTCCATCTCTCCAGACCGGCTTGTCTAAAAGTCTGCCAAGTGTCCTCAGAGCTCAAGCTGTTACTATTTTGGGGGTACAGACAAGGGCCAGGAGGAGGAATCTTTGGACCCTGGGAATTTAAATGTCCCTTTAAAATGAAATATGAAGGAAGTTTTATGGACCCATAAAAGAATAAAAGTCATTGAATCTATGGGTCCAGCCATATCAAACTGAAAGATTATCGCTATCAATTTTTATTAAGTTTTTAGAGAGAGAAAGACAGAGAGAGAAAGGATTTGTATTATACTTCTATACACACTATACTTGGCCATCTCTGGGTTACATATCTAGTATCTGAGAATGCTCTCCACTTACATCTGTCTGTCCATTCATCCATTTATCCATCCACTCATCGATCTACCCAACCACCCACTGATCCATCATCTACATCTCCATTCAACCATCACTGATTCAGCTAGCCATCAATCCACCTACTCACCCATCTACCTACCCAAGCATCCATCATCCATCCATTATCTGTCCATCATCCATCACTCACTCATCCATCTTATCTAACCATCTAGTCTCAATCCATCATCCATCCACGTATCAGTAATCCATCATCAGCCATCCCTTCCATCATTCATCTATCCATCATCCCTCCATCCTTCAATTCATCCATTTGTCCACACACCCATCCATCCATCCTTCAATTCATCCATTTGTCCACACACCCACCCACCCATCATCCATCCAACCACCTATCCATCATCCATCTGTCATCCCTTCATCCATCCAGCATCTACCATCCATCCATCATCCATCCATCCATCTATCCATCCATCATCCATCTATCCACCCATCATTCATCACCTCCATCCATCTGTCCATCTGTTCATCCAACCAGCTATGTATGTATCATTCACCCATCAGCCAGCCAGCCAGCCATGTGACCATCCCACATCCCATCAACGGAAATCACCTGCTCGGTACCAGGCCACACTTGATTTCTGAGGGGACAACTACCCACACGCCAAACTACCCCCATCAAGTAAATGTTCTTGAAATCCGTCCCCCCCCCAATGGTGGAACCTTTCACAGGAGGAACCTCTTAGAAGGATGTCTGGTCACCGTGGGGGAAGCCCTTGAGTGGGACCCTCGGGCCTGACCCCTCCTCTTCCTCTCTCTTCCACATCCGGGCCTTTGGGTGAACCGCCCACCTCCTCAATGAACTCCCACCATGATATACAGCCTCGCCACAGACCCCAGCACAACAGACGGACTGGACACAGACTGAAGCTTCCCAAACTCGGAACCGCAATGAACCTTCGCTCTCTTCAACCTTCCCTGCTCATCAGGTGCTCTGTTATTGTCCTGGAAAGTCAAATGGCATGCGGATGTGGCCTCACCCGTCTCTTCACTGCGGGCCCACGGCTTGAACTTGCCTTTTCCTCCTCCAGACCCCCACACCTCCCCCACCCCAACAAGGGGCTTCTCTCTCTCGGAGGCCTGGGGTCACAGGACCCTGGGAAAGCAGCAAGGAATTGCTTGGGCACCAGTGAAAAATCCCCGAGCAGCCAGGCTGCCATGTTGCTATGGTAACAAACCCCCCCCCCAGTGATGCATCCCAGTTGCTAAGCAACCACAGAGCTGCTCCTGCATCCCAGGGGACCAGAGTTGACGAGGGGAAAGTTCATCTTTGCCTCTCGGCCAAGAAGGAAGTTGTAATGGGGTGATAGTCGTTCATTTGGTAACCTCGCCTGGAATCTGGGCTCTGGCATTCATAGCCGAAGGCCAGTACTAAATAAGTATACGTAATCGAATCTGAGAAGCTTCCCGAACACTGAGCCCCAAAGGCAGTGAGACCAGTAAAGTCTAAGCTTGTTTTTCTGCTGGTTTTTTTTTGTTGTTGTTTTCTTTTTAATTCCTGTGGCCAGCTATCTCTGAGTCAGGGACAGTGAGATCCCACCAGAGAGATGATTAGCAAGGTGCACACAGAATTGGAGGAGAGCAACTCGGGGTCCTCAACACAAATCACAACCCGACCCCAATTCAAAAGAAATAAACCCCGCCCCACCCCCAAAAAATTCAGAAGATAAGGAGGTATACATCCTAACAACAGACCTCACAGATGTTTCAAGAACATTCCAGAGGCAGTGGTGGCTCTCACCGGTAATCCCAGCCAAGTAGAAGGTTAAGATCAGGAGGATTGAGGTTCTGGGCCAGCTGGACAGAATAGTGCAGTGAGACCCCATCTCAAGGGAATTAGTGGGGTGTGGTGGCGCCTACCTCATGCTGGCTACCGTGGGGGAGCAAATAATAAACAAATAAAAGAGATTGCTGGGCACCGGCGGCTCAAGCCTGCTTTTCTCAGGAAAAGTCTGTGAGACTTTTTGTTTTGTTGTTGGCTGTGAGGCCTGAACTCTGGGCCTGGGCGCTGTCCCTCAGCTCTTCAGTTCAAGGCTAGCGCTCTACCGCTTGAGCCACAGCACCACTTCTGGCTTTTTCTGATTATATGGTGCTGAGGAATCAAACTGAGGGCCTCATGCATGCAAGGCAAGCACTCTACCACTGAGCCACCTTCCCAGCCCCTCCATGAGACTCTCATCTCCAAGAAACCACCAGAAAACTGGGAGTGGCGCTGTGGCTCAAGTGGTAGAGTGCTTGCCTTGAGCTGAAGAGCTCATGGACAGCGCCCAGGCCCTGAGTTCAAGCCCCACGATCAACAAAAGAGGAGATTGTGGTCCAAGAGCATGTCTGGACAATGCAAACCAAGTGTTGATTGGCTCCTGCCTGTCATCCTAGCTACTCAGGAGGCTGAGATCTGAGGATCACAGTTGGAAGCCAGCCCAGGCAGGAAAGTCCATGAGACTTTTATCCCCAATGAACCACTCAAAAGCCAGAAATGGAGCTGTGACTCAAATGGTAAAGTGCTAACCTTGAGCACAAAAGCTCAGGGACAGCACCCAGGCCCTGAGTTCAAATCCCAGGACCAGCACACACACACACACACACACACACACAGAGTAGGACAATAGATGGGAACTCAACACATTATTCTACTTATTACATTTGAAATAGACCATAATTTTTTAAAATAACTTTGCAAAACAAGATCTTGAAGAACATCCCTAACCAACACTACTCATTGTCTCTACTCTACGCTGGACGCCCTTTCCATTCGCTTGGAAGGCATCAGTCACACAACCAAGATCTCTGACTGTGTGGAGCTTCCGTTTGGGCAAGGAGAAAAGGACTAAGGATGACAAACAGCCAAACAGATGAGCCAGCCTATTAGCAGCACTCCATCCCACCCCCAAAAGACAGAGAACAGGGGCATCCTGGGAGCCCGAGAGAGGCCGGGGGCTGACGGTGAACGCTGAGTGTTGATGTGATTGGACAAAGAGTGGATGGAGAAGAAGATGAGGAGGTGAGGGTCTGGGGATCGTTGTGCCTGGAAAGGGTAAAGCTCATGGTAGAGGTCACGAGGCAGGATGGTCTCCATGCTATAGTTGAGCAATCTCCCAGGAGTCCAGTATAGCCAAAGCCAACTGTGTGTGTGTGTGTGTGTGTGTGTGTGTGTGTGTGTGTGTGTGTGTGTGTGTGTGTGTAGAGAACGGGTCTGAGTTTGGAGGGAAAAGATCAGAGAATGGGTGGCCCTTGTGCATCACCCTGTTGGGCTTCTTGCGATGTTTGTGTGTTGGGTTTTTTTTTTTTTGTCAATGATGGGACTTGAACTCAGGGCCTGGGCGCTGTCCCTGAGCCTCTTTGTGCTCAAGGCAAACACCCTACCACTTTGAGCCACAGCGCCACTGCCGGTTTTTTGAGTGGTTCATGGGAGATGAGAGTCTCATGGGGACTTTCCTGCCTGGGCTGGCTTTGAACCACGATCATCAGATCTCAGCCTCCTGAGTAGCTGGGATGACAGGCGTGAGCCACCAGCGCCCGGCTTGTGATGGTTTTTACCCCGTGTGGAATGAGGGCTAAGCCAAACAGAGATGGAACCCAAAACCTTAGAAAGAAAGGGAGAAACAACTTCCTGTCAGATGCCATTTGTCTCCACTCTGCTCCTCTTCCTTGGGGCGTGGCGGGGCTCCTTTATTCAATTTCCATTTTGATATGGCTTTTAGAACCCGGCTGTGGATTTTTATCTGTTTTCCTTTTTTCCCCAGAAGAACAAGCAGCCGAATGGATACAGGGTCTCGGCCTTCACATTCTCACTTTTGTCATTAAAATAATAATGATAACAAATCTCCATACAGTAAATTGTGTCTTCAAGAAGCAAACAAAGAGCTGAGTAAGCAGGGCACTGGTGGTTCACACCTGTCATCCTAGCTACTCAGGAAGCCGAGATCTGAGGATCACGGTTCGAAGCCAGCCCAGGCAGGAAAGTCCGTGAGACTCTGAAATACAATAAACTACTCAGAAAAAGCCAGGAGTGGCGCCGTGGCTCAAGTGGTAGCGTGCTAGCCTTCAATGAACAACAACAACAACAAAAAGAGCTCAGGGACAGCACTCAAGCCCTGAGTTCAAGTCCTAGGACCACCACCACAACAATAAGAACGAAAAAGAAACAAATCAGCCACCCCCCCCAAACACACAGCTTGTGGCAGGGATGGGGCAGAAGCAGGAGGGGGGGGAAGAGGAGAGGAGGAGGAGGAGGAGGGGGAGGAGGGGGAGGAGGAGGAGGTGGCAGAGGAGGAGGAGGGGGAGGAGGAGGGGGAGGAGGGGGAGGAGGAGGAGGAGGAGGAGCAGGAGGAGGAGGCGGAGGCGGCCCAGGAAGAGATGCTGGTGGTGATTGTCATATAGGACATGGAGAAACATCCCTTGCGAATTATTATTATTTTTTTTGCCAGTCCTGGGGCTTGAACTCAGGGCCTGGGCACTGTCCTTGAGCTTCTTTTGCTCAAGGCTAGCACTCTACCACTTGAGCCACAGCGCCACTTCTGGCTTTTCTGTGTATGTGGTGCTGAGGAATCGAACCCAGGGCTTCATGCATGCTAGGCCAGCACTCTACCACTGAGCCACCTTCCCAGCCCCTCCCTGAGAATTCTTAGAACCCCTAAACTAGGCCATGGGGTGAGGGGGTGAGGCTTTCAAGTGCTGCCATTCATAAGACTCAAGACCAAGCCAGCTGGTCATGGGATCTCAACCCGGTAACGGTGCCATGCCTCTCTAGAACATTCTAGAACTTTTTAGAACCTTCTAGAATTTTCCAGAACTTTTCTAGGAGGTGTGGTAGTCACCAGTGCCCTGCTGCTGCTGCCGCCGCCGCCACCATCTCAGGACATCTAGGCACTGCAGCTAGGGGTGCTGATTTCAACTGCTGTCTAAATGTCTCCCCCATTTCCCAGCCCCACTGTGACTGTGGGTAAAAAAAAAAATGGTTTTCTGAGGGGCATGTGGGCTGATGAACACCGAGACTGAGCCTTCCTTTCTCCCTCAAAAGTCATTCCCTAAGACTGAGAGCAGGGTGGGTCCCCAGGATAGAATAAGAAATAGGAAATAGAGCAAATGAATGCTGGGTAGGCAAATAATACCCCTTATCTGTCATTATTATTAGTTGAACAGCAGATTTTTTTTTTTTGCTTGTCCTGGGGCTTGAACTCCAGGCCTGGATGATGTCCCCAAGCTTCTTTTGCTCAAGGCTGGCACTCTACCACTTGAGCCACAGCACCACTTCTGGCTTCTTCTGAATAGTTGATTGGAGATAAGAGTCTCATGGACTTTCCTGCCCCGGCTGGCTTTGAACCATGAGCCTCAGATCTCAGCCTCCTGGGTAGCTGGGATGACAGGCGTGAGCCGCCAGGACCTGGCTCCTTTTGCTTTTCCTCCCTTCTCTTTTCTTTTTGGTTATACTGGGGTTTGAACTCAGGGTCCTGTGTTTGCTTGGCTTGTTTGCTCAGTTGGTGCTTTGCCACTTGAGCCATGCTTGCAGTTCCATTTTTTTTGCTGGTGATTTTTAGAGATAAGATTCTCATGGACTTTTTTTTTTCAGTCCCAAGTTGGCTTCGAACTTTGAACCTCCAGATCTCAGCCTCCTGAGTAGCTACAATGGCAGGGGTGAGCCACCCATGCCAGGCTCCTATACAGTCTAAAGAACCCACCATAATAATCCTTTGACCACCTGCTTGAGACATGACCTCACTTTGGAGGTGCAAGTGGCCTTTGCCTCTGTACCTCAGGCCTTTGGCAGTCAGTCTGCACCCGGGTTTTACAACAAGCACCCCATCCTGCATGGAATCGTATCTACTGTAGTCTGAATGAGTTTCCTGGGCTCATCACGGAAATCTCCTCTTCCCTAAATATGGCCTGGTAACCATAGCAACCAGAATGATCTTTTCAGGAAGAGAGAAAGAAAAAAAAAACTCTGAGAGTGAAAATCATTTTCTCAAATCAATGAACAGAGGAAATACATTGGTGCTGGGTTTTTGCAATTGTTTTGTTCTTTGTTTTGCCAGTCCTGGCACTCCGACCCGGGGCCTGAGCACTGTCCCTGAGATTTTTCACTCAAGACCAGTGCTCTACTGCTTGAGCCACAGCTCCACTTCCCACTTTTTGGTGGTTCCTTGGAGAGAAGAGTCTCACAGACTTTCCTGCCCAGGCTGGCTTTGAACCATGATGATCAGATCTCAGCCTCCTGAGTTGCTGGGATTACAGGCGTGAGCCACTGGTGCCTAACTTTTGTTTTTTTGTTTTTTGGGGTTTTTTTTGGTCAGTTGTGGGGCTTGAACTCTGGGCCTGGGCGCTGTCCCTCAGCTCTTCAGCTCAAGGCCAGCGCTCTGTCATTTGAACCACAGCGCCACTTTGGGTTTTCTGAGTGGTTTATTGGAGATAAGAGTCTCATGAGCTTTCTTGCCCGAGCTGGCTTTGAACCACGATCCTCAGATCTCAGCCTCCTGGGGAGCTGGGATGACAGGCGTGAGCCACCAGTGCCCGGCTTGGCACGTGTCTTATGCTGAGTCTCAGGGTCTGAGATCCATGTTCTGTGTAAATTTAGGGCAGGACTTCGCTATCAGTGAAGCTCATTAAGCTCATTACAATTCAAGGCCAAAGTCGGGCAGCTGTGATTCACACCCGTCATCCTTTCTACTCAGGAGGCTGAGATCTGAGGATCGTAGTTCCCAGGCAGGAAAATCCTGGTGACTCTTATCTCCCTCCAGTAAACTATCTCCCAGAAAAAAAAAAAAAAGCCAGAACTAAATTTGTGGCTTGAGTGGTAGAGTGCTTACCTTGAACTAAAGAAGCTCAAGGCCAGTGCCCAGATCCTGAGTTCAAGCCCCAGGACTGGCACACACACATACACACACACACACACACACACACACACACACACACACACACACACAATGAACCAACAGACAGAATCACACGAAGGCAGCGCTACTCAGATGGCCTCTTACTCATGATGCCCGACCCCAGGGCATTGACACCTGCCTTCCTAGCTTTTCCTCTTTGGAGTCTTAAAAGCCTGAAACTCGCCAGGCAGGGAGGGGTGGGAGGCTGGTTGCTTCTGTTGTCTGATCCAGGCCAGCGTTTCCAGCTGGAGCCAGAGCCAGGGGCCAGCCTCTCCTGGCCCAGTGATCATGGCGTGTTCTCCATCACCGTCCAGATTCCAACCCTGAAACTCACCCAATCTGATCAAGTCTCCTGTGTGTGTGTGTGTGATCACAAGACCCTCAGGAGATGAGCCCCTGGCTTCCCACCTGTCACGCTAGCTACTGTGGAGGCTGAGAGGGGGAGGATCGCAATTCAAAGCCAGCCTGGGCGGGAAAGTCTGCGTAGACCCAGCTGCAAGGAACCACCCAGAAATGGGAAGTGGTGCTGTGTGGCTCCAGGGGTCGAGCACCATCTCTGAGCAGAAACAACCAGATGCAAAGGAGCGTGCTCGGGGCCTGAGATCACACGCCGGGCGTGGTGCAAACACACACACACACACACACACTCCATTGAACAAAGTCTGCACACGGCCATCTCGCAGTGCAGGAGGTTTATTGGGCTCACGGTGGTGGAGGTGTGCACGCGATCGCCGGCTCCATTGCTGTGGGAGGAGGAGGAGGAAACCCACCCACCCCAGGCCCAATCTCGGGGACCCCCACCCTGCCCCACAGGGCCCCACGCAGACCCCCAATTCCAGGGGATCAGCAGGCCGGGCCGGGCCTCGAACCCCCCCCCGTCCCTTCCTCCTGCTCAGCCTGGATCCGAACTCGCGGCCTGCAGGGTTGCACCTGCGGGCTTCACCTCCGGGGGGACGGGCTCAGCGTGAGCCCCGGGGGCGCCGGGCCCTGCGGGGGGAGGCCGGGGGGCCGTCCTCGGAGGACGGGGAGGAGTCGTGGTCGGAGGACGGGGAGGAGTCGTCGTCGGAGGAGGAGGACGGGGAGGAGTCATCGTGAGAGACCGCGATGAAGCGGACCTGACTCCAAGGGAGCAGCCCTCCATTCCCACGTCCAGCACACTGCGCCCTGGACGCGGGCGCCGAGCGCGCCGCCGCAGATGGCGTAGGCGGAGACCGGGTAGACAGGCATGGCGTAGATGACGCAGACGGCGTACATGACGCAGACAGCGTAGATAACGCAGATGGCGTAGATGACGCAGACGGCGTAGACACAGAAGATGTAGACGTAGATGAGATGGATGAAATTGTACGCATAGAAGACCAGTAAGGATGAGGGTAATTGACGGAGTAGAGGGGCCTGGATGGAGATGATTGAGACGTGTGCGTAGGCATAGCAGACGCAGAAGACATAGACGTAAATGGCGTAGATGAGGCAGGTGGCGTAGATGAGGCAGGTGGCGTAGATGAGGCAGATGGCGTAGATGAGGCAGATGGCGTAGATGACGCAGACGGCATAGATGACGCAGACGGCGTAGACGTAGACACAGAAGATGTAGACGTAGATGACGTGGATGAAATTGTATGCGTAGAAGACGAGTAAGGATGACCGTAATTGACGTGGAAATTGACGGAGTAGAGGCTTCTGGACGTAGATGATTGAGACGTCATGTGCGTAGGCATAGCAGACGCAGAAGACATAGACGTAAATGGCGTAGATGACGCAGGTGGCGTAGATGAGGCAGGTGGCGTAGATGAGGCAGGTGGCGTAGATGAGGCAGGTGGCGTAGATGACGCAGACGGCGTAGACGTAGACACAGAAGATGTAGACGTAGATGACGTGGATGAAATTGTATGCGTAGAAGACGAGTAAGGATGACCGTAATTGACGGGGAAATTGACGGAGTAGAGGCTTCTGGACGTAGATGATTGAGACGTCGTGTGCGTAGGCATAGCAGACGCAGAAGACATAGACGTAGATGGCGTAGATGGCGTAGATGGCGTAGATGGCGCAGGCGCAGTTGTAGGCCTAGACAATGTCGACCACCAGTGAACAAGGACGATGGTGCAGATGACGAGCACGCAGACGAGCAGCAGAGGCCTCGAGCTCCATGCCGGAGACGTCGTCGTCGACGGAGGAATCATAAGCACAAAAGATGCAGACGTGGCGGCGGAAGGAGACGCCGTGGGCGAGGTTGTAGGCCTCGCCGTGGCCGGCGTGGACGGCACGTAGACGTGCAGGCGGACGGCGACGACGTAGGCCTGGGTGGGGAGGACGGGCGCAGGCGCAGACGGAGAAGTCGGGGAGGGAAGTGTAGTAGACGCAGACGACGACGTGGGCGATGACGTAGCTGCGGTGGGCGCGGCCGCAGCGTCAGGCGCATGCGTGGACGGGGCGGCTGGAGGCGCGGCGGTGTCTGTGGACGCGGGCGCAGGCGCAGACGCAGGCGCAGGCCCAGGCCCTGCGTGCGCAGGCGCAGACCCCGCCGGAGGATGTGGCGGCGCAGGCGCAGACGCGGGCGCAGGCCCAGGCCCCGCGTGCGCAGGCGCAGACCCCGCCGGAGGATGTGGCGGCGCAGGCGCAGACGCGGGCGCAGGCCCAGGCCCCGCGTGCGCAGGCGCAGGCCCCGCCGGAGGACCCTGCGGCGCAGGCGCAGACGCGGGCACACCTGGCCCGGTGGCTGGGGCTGTGGGCTGAGCCGCGGGCATGGATGCAGAGCTGGAGATGCCGGCGCGCTGGGGACGATCGCCGTGGTCTGGGCAGGGCGGCCTGGAGGATTTATACCCCCCGGATGGAGGCGGGGCCGTGGGTGTGAACACGGGCGTGCACAGGGCGGGAGGGCGGGCGGGGACTCGGCCGTAAGGTGTGATCCGAGGCCTGCAGATCGGGAAGCAGGGGGGGGGGTGGAGGGGGACGGACAGACCGACAGACACAAGGAACCACCGAAGGCACAGGCGTCCACGTCTCCACCTCTGCGCGTTCGGGGTTCGGGGTGTGAAGCGTCTCCCTGGCCGGCCTGGACCTCACCAGCCTCCCTGCTCCCCCTGCTGAGTGGCGGAGGGATTACAGGCGTGTGCCACCACAGCTGGGTAGAAAACAGATGCTAAACCTTTCACGGAGACTGAAGAACTGCAGCCCACAAAGCCACCTCTACACGGGACCCTGACACTCAGAGATCCATCCTTCCTTCCTTCCTTCCTTCCTTCCTTCCTTCCTTCCTTCCTTCCTTCCTTCCTCCTTCCTTCCCTCCCTCCCTCCTTCCTTCCTTCCTCCTTCCTTCCCTCCCTCCCTCCTTCCTTCCTTCCTCCCTTCCTTTTCTGGTGCTGGTACTGGCTTGAACACCAGGCAGAGCTCTGTATTTGCATTCTCACATGTGTTTTTTTTTTTTCCCACTTAAAACTGGCACTTTGAGCCGCACCAGACTTCCAGCCTTTTGACTTTCTCATGGACTTTCCTGACCAGGCGGGCTTTGCACTGAGCTCTTCAGCCCTCGGCCTCCTGAATAGCTGGGATTGCAGCCATGAGTCCCCAGCACCCAGCTTCAAAGAGCCGGGTTTGTTTCACCACATGGCTAACATGGAATTCCACGAGCTTTGTAATGACTGAACAGTTGCTCATAAAGGATTTTTTTTTAGGCAGAGTGCTTGAACCTGTGCGCAGAGCAGTTGAGAGAAAATGGGGAGGCTATGTATGAATGAATGCGTGTCTTTCTCTCGAGATCTGGTTCTTCCCCTTTGAGGACTGGGTTCATTAGCATGAGAACCCCTCAACGCTGTCCATATTCTATCCCTGAAACCGACCAAATGTGATCAAGTCTCATGTTGGTCACAAGAACCTAAGGAGATAAACCAGTGGCTTTCTGCCTGTCATCCTAGCTACTCAGGAAGCTGAGACCTGGGGATGGCTATTCAAAGCCAGGCTGGGCAGGTTCAAAGCCAGGCTGGGCAGGAAAGTCTGTGAGACTCTGCTCTTCAGGGACCATCAAGAAGTGGGAAGTGGACTGGGGCGCAGGTGGCGCAGAGCACCAGCCTTGAGCAAAACACCAGCAGGACAATGCTGAGACCCTGAGTTCACACCCCAAGCCTGGTTCACACTCTACAGCGAAGTCTGGACACGCTCATCTCGCAATGCAGAAGGTTTATTGGGCTCACAGTGGTGGAGATTGCACGCGATCGCCGGCTCCATTGCTGGGTGAGGCAGGTCGGGTGGTGGAGGAGGAGGAAACCCACCCACCCCAGGCTGGTCACAGCAGACAGGGGACAGGCTGGGGTCCCACACCCCCTGTCCCTGGTTCCCAACTCGTGGCCTACAAGATCGCACCGGTGGACGACGCCCAAGGAATCCAGGCAGGAGGTATAGACGACTTAGAAGGAACTAATACGTAGAAGACGTAGATGCAGGCGATGGAGATGAAAGTCTACGTGTATTAGTTGTATAGATGGGGCGGATGGGGTAGAGAGAACGACGCAAATGGCGTAGAGTAGGCATAGTATACGCAGAATGCGTAGACAAAGGCGTAGTAGACGCCGAAGACATAGACGTAGATGACGTAGACATAGACGGGCCTAAGCGGCGTAGACGACGGAGGCGTAGTGGACGCAGAAGACGTAGACGTGGCCACCAGGGACGCAGAATCAGGCGCATGCGTGGATGGAGCCATCGACGTGGGAGTGGACGGTGCGGGCCCCAGACCCAGGCAGCTGTGGCTGTGGACATGGACACCAGTGTGGGTTGGGACGTGTAGGTCAGCATGGAACTACCAGGAAATGGGAAGTGGAGCCGGGGCTCAGGGGTAGGGTGCGGGCTGTGAGCAGAGCAAGCAGAAGAGCAATAGTCAGGCCCCGAGTTCAAACCCAAGCCTGGCCCCTGGGCTCTGGCCACACACACAGGCCCATTACCAAGGAAGGAAGGGAAGCTCTGAGTGTCGGGGTTCCCGTGGGGAAGGGGGGGGGTCATCTCTAACCTAGGCCGACATTGTGGGGCTCCAGCTCTTCCATCTCCCGGGAAGGTTTAGCCACCTGCTTTCTGTCCATCCAGGTGTGGTGGCTCACGCCCATCATCCCTCCACCACACAGCAGGTGGAGGAGGGAGGGATTGTGAGTTGGAGGCCCGCCAGGGAGACTCTCAAACCCAAAACCCCGAAAAGTGATGTCTGCTTTTTCAAAGATCCACCCCCAAACAGGGGAGATGCAGATTTAGAAGTGTTTCTCTTTGCTGGATCTTTGTGATCCCAAGTCTGTCTGTCTGTCTCTCCCCACCTCCACCCCCTCCTCTCTCCTCTGAGGTCTCCCTCCCCCTTCCCTCCCCTCCCCTCTCCCCTAACTAGGGTTGGAATCCAGGCCTGAGCCCTACTCCTTGGGCCACACCCTACTCCTATGCCCCCAACTGCAGTCCCGTCCTGTGCACGCCCGTGTTCACACCAACGACCACACCCATCACCTCCACACAAACACGGCTTCCTGCCAGGGGCTCTAGGCTCAGACTGGATTGCTGCTCTCTCCCTCACTCAATGGGGTCCTGTGGGGCATGGTGGGGGCTCCCCGAGATGGTACCCCAACCTGTCCCTCTGTCTTCTGTGACTGGCTCTGGGATGGGTGGGTTTCCTCCTCCTCCACCCTGACTTGCCTCACACAGCAATGGAGCTGGTGATCGTGTGCACACCTCCACCACTGTGAGCCCAATAAACCTTCTGCAGTGCAAGATGACCGTGTCCAGACTTCCAGACTTTGTTAAATGGTGTGTGTGCGTGTGTGTGTGTGTGTGAATATTTGGGTTGAACTCTGGGTTGAACACTGTCCTTGTGCTTTGTTTTTCCTACAACACGAGAGGTTTGAAAGACATGAAAACCTACATCATTTTCTCTAAACCACTCTATGAACAGATTCAATGATTCTGTGTAAAATCCATTTTTTATCACAGGCTGTTGCACTCATTACAACTGTCCTTGAAGTTCACATTTGTGGTGGTGCAATAAGAAAGGGCCATGTTGAAGCCAGGTGCTGGGACTCATGCCTGTAATGGCAGATCTTGAGGCTGAGAGCTGAAATCTCAGTTCAAAGCCTGACTGGGCAGAAAAACCCATCAAAATTCTAATGAACCAGCAAAATGCTGGGGTCTTGTGTGACTCAAAGTGGTAGAGTGCCAGACTTGAGTGGAAAAAAAAAAAAAAGAATGAGAATGCAAATGCAGAACCTTGCCTCTGGTTCTAGACCCCAGTACCAGTACCAGGAAGGAAGAAAGGAAGGTAGGAAGGAAGGAAGGAACAAATGAACGACTGGTATTCTGTTTCTTGGGTTTCACGTATGGAAGTGGGGTCCTATGTAACCTAAGCCGACATTGTGGGGCTCTAGTTCTTCACTCTATGAGTAGTTTAGCAATCTGTTTTCTATCCAGGTGTGGTAGCATACACCTATAATCCCATCATCTCTCAGAGGCCAACCCACACACAGGAGGTTGAGATTTAGAAGTCTTTGGTGTTTTCTTGTGAACTTGGGTCTGTTGGTCTGTCTGTCTCTCTCCATCCCCCCTCTCCTTCTCTCTGTCCTCCTACCCAACTCTCATTCCCATCTCTCTCCCTCCTCCCCCAACTGAACTAGGGCTGGAACACAAGAGTCTGATGCCTGGGCCTGAGTGATTCCATCTTTAAACCAGTAACCACCTTGTGAGATATGAGTTATGGAACTGACCAGCAGCCCTGACCCAGGAGTAACACAAAGAGAAACAATTCTCAGGCAACGAGGGACATAAACAGTCCTTGAAAAAAGCCACGGAATTTCCTCCAGATTCATCAGTTAGACACTGGGTGGCCATGCAGGACATGGTGACCCAGTAGTCAGACAATTCTCATCAGTAACATCTTAACCAATCATGCTTGCCCAGCTTAGCTTGCTTTAAATGTCAACCAATCATGTAATTTCTCATGTAAAAGCTCCTTAAAGATGATTGTTCAATACTATAAAAACTATGCAGATTCTATGCTCGGGGCCTCTTAGCATCACCGGTTACCGAGTATGCGGAGGACCAAGCTTGAGCTTGCAAATAAATTACTCTTTTGCTGTTTGCATTGGTTGTGGTCTCTGAGGGGTCGTTCAGGGGTCTGGGGTTTGAGTCTAACAGATGGGGGCTCGTCCGGGATCCCCCTCATAAGCCCACCCAGACGCCAGATCAGAGAGTCTCAAAGAACGGCCAGTAAGTTAAAGCATTGCTGCTTTATAATTGTCTGTTATCTGTGTTGCCTCCAGGTTTGGTATTGGAGTTGGAAATCTTGTCAGATGCACTATAAGATAACCAACAGGACTGGTGGGAGACATCCCCTGGATCCCCATTTCAGGTAAACTATCCACTAGTGCAGACATTTGGGCCCATCTGTAGTCTGGAACTTTCTGCCTGATAGTTTACAGGGTAAACTGACCACTAGTGCAGACATTTGGGAGAACCACCAAGAAGTGGCAAGTTGATTTGGGCAAAACAAAAGGACAGTGCTCATCCCAGAGTTCAGACCAATTATTGGCTAACACACACACACACACACACACACACACACACACACACACCATATAACAAAGTCTGGACACCATCATCTTGCAATGCAGAAGGTTTATTGGGCTCACAGTGGTGGAGGTGTGCACACATCGCCAGCTCCATTGCTGTGTGAGGCAGGTCGGGTGGAGGAGGAGGAAACCCACCCACCCCAGCCCCAATCTCGGGGAGCCCCACCCTGCCCCACAGGGCCCCGTGGGGTGAGGGGGAGCAGCAGGCCGGGCAGGGCCTCGATCCCTGGCAGCAGGCGGGGTTTGCGCGGAGGTGATGGGAGTCCCGGGCCCTCGACCCCCTGTCCCTTCCTCCTGCCCAGCCTGGATCCGAACTCGTGGCCTACATGATCGCACACGACGTTGTGGACGTAGATGACGTAGACGACGCAGACCCAGAGTCGGGCGCATTGGCAAACGCAGGCGGAGACACAGGTGCCGACGACGGAGGCGCAGGGGACGAAGCTGACGCTGGAGGCCACGCTGCAGGCGGAGCCGAGGTACTCATCCCAGACAGAGGCGTAGTGTACGCAGAAGACGTAGATGCTGTGGACGCAGAGTCAGCCGCATGCGTGTGCGCTGGCTCCGCGGCATACGCTGGCCCCGCTGGGGGCGCAGGCTCAGCTGGGGGCGCAGGCTCCGCTGGGGGCGCAGGCTCCGCTGGGGGCGCAGGCTCCGCTGGGGGCGCAGGCTCTGCTGGGGGCGCAGGCTCCGCTGGGGGCGCAGGCTCCGCTGGGGGCGCAGGCTCCGCAGTGTGCATAGACTCCGCTGCGGACAGGAGCAGGCGTGTGAACAGAGGCATGGCTGAGGCTGAGGCTGAGGCTGAGGCCGGCGGCCGTGGGGGCAAAGCTGGAGACAGCAACAGAGACCTAGAGCTGCAGATGCAGGCGCTGGCGCTGGCTGCGCAGGGCTGCAGGCGCATTTATACTCCCAGGTGCAGGTGTGGCCGTGGGTGTGGCACAGGCCCGCCCAGGGCGGGACCGCAGAGGGCATCAGGACAGAGGTGGGCACAGGAGTGGAGTTCAGGCCTGCAGTTCCAGCCCTAGGCTGGGGGAGGGAGGGGTGTGTGGGAGGGGGAGGGGAAGGATGGGGAGACAGACAGACTGACAGACTCACGAGGTCACACAGAGCCAGCAAAGAGAAAGACTTTTGCATCTCCATCTCAGGGTTTGGGGGGTCTTTTTTAAAAAACAGACATCTTTCTTTCTTTTGGTTTGTGTTCCTAGATTCTCCCTGGCTGGCCTGGAATTCACAATCCTCCTTCCTCCAGCTGCTGAGAGGGGATGGGATTATAGGAGTGTGCCACCACACCTGGGCAGAAAACAGGTGCTAAATCTTTCAGGCACGGGAGAACTGGAGCCACAGAACGTGGACTGAGGGTTAGCAGTACCCCAACTCCAGAAGTGAACCCCAGTCTCAGAAGACTCAAGGATTCCTCCCTTCCTTCTTCCCTTCCTTCTTCCCTTCCTTCCATTCCTGTGCTGGTCCCAGGGCAGGAACTCAGGGCAGGGCCTGGCATTTGATTCTCACTTGGCTTTTCTCACTCCAGCCTCTTGCTTTACGACTTCCAGTTTTGTGCTGCTTTATTAGACTTCCTCATGGACTTTCCTGCTCCGTGAGGCTTTGAACTGAGATCTTCAGCTCTCAGCCTCCTGCACATCAGGGATTAAAGGCATGAGTCCCCATCACCGGGCCTCAATGAGACCATTTTTTAAACCACCTTGGCAAACGTGGAATTCAAGGACCATTGTAATGAGTGCAACAGCCGGCGATAAAGAATGGATTTGTAGGTAGAAAGGTGGAACCTGTTAGTAGAGCAGTTTAGAGAAAATGGGGAAGATGTAAAGCTCTGACCTTGGGGGACAGTGGGGGGTTAGGATCCTGGAGGATCTAACAATAAGTTGAAAGGGCTGGCAGGGAGAACTCTGCCAGATCAAACTGCTACTGACCACCGGCATGTGACACCAGCAAAATCTTAGCCTCAGGCCTTGGCCCAGGGGGTCTGAGCATGGGGAAATCCTGTCAGTCTGAGAGGACGGCCGCGAGGGACTTCTTTCCCTTGCCCCAAGATGACTGGGAATTCTCCTCTACCTTGGAAGGCCCCTGGGTCAACGCTTGCAGGAATCTAAAAGAAAAATCCTCCGGAGGTGAGCGGAGGGGGATCGAGTCCCCTGGCAAGTGAGTGGTGTTGAGATGTCGCCCATTCACTGAGACCTGGTTTTGTCTTTGTGGCCACTTGTTTGTCTTGTTTACTTCAGTGTGTTTTCTGGGGTAGGGAAGTTCTGGGTGAGGGTGGCCAGCTCACTCAGCACACTCTGGATTCAGCTTGCTGAGTGGGAATGGTGCAGAGTTCTGGTAGGGGTAAACTGGGGGCCCATTAGTCCCCAGTTCAACCTTTGGTTGTTGTCTTATCAGGTTCTGTTTTAGAATTGGTACCACTTTTAAATGTGGACCCTTGGTTTTTGTGTTTTTCTGGTTTTTTGTTATTTATTTGGACGTCTCTGGGGGAATAAAAGTCCCAGCCTCCCGCTGGGCTTGGTCACAGACCTGCTAAGTCCCCCACCCCTGGTGTTACAGCAGCCAAGAGGTGGGCATGGACAAGCCTCAGGCTGCACCTTCTCCCAGTGGAGGCTGCTGGAGAAGAGGAGAGAGTGTAGATAGCAGTGAGCCAGGGCTGGACTTCTAGCTGCTCCAGACAGCTTAACAATTTGCAAAGTGCTCTTGTCAAAACTGGGTGAAAATCAGGCCAGTTCAGTTTCAGGTGACCCTCCCTTCTCCAGCCCTCCTCCAACAGAAGGGACTCAAAAGACCAATTGGTAAAATGCCTTGCAAAACAGGCAAGCCCTGGGAAAATGAAGC
This sequence comes from Dipodomys merriami, assembly GCF_024711535.1. Lineage (NCBI taxonomy): Eukaryota > Metazoa > Chordata > Mammalia > Rodentia > Heteromyidae > Dipodomys > Dipodomys merriami. Next base: position 40,032 of record NW_027202873.1, read on the forward strand.
TCAACAAAGGTACTTCATTTAAAAGAAAAATCGTCTTAAATTCTTGTTTGAAAATTTTAGAAGATGTACATACAGGGGCTGGGAAGGTGGCTCAGTGGTAGAGCGCTTGCCTTGCATGCCTGAGGCCCTGGGTTTGATTCCTCAGCACCACACAAGCAAAAAAGAAAAAAGTCAGAAGTGGTGCTGTGGCTCAAGTGGTAAAGCACTAGCCTTGAGCTGAAGAGCTGAGGGACAGCACCTAGGCCCAGAGTTCAGGTCCCACGACTGGACCCAAAAAAATAAAAATAAAAAAAAAGAAGATGTACATACAACTGATTTTAATTTTTGCACGCTTTAAGATTTGTGTGTGTGCTCTGTGTGTATGTGAACATGTTCAAAATAAAAATTGTCAGCATGCTGTAACAATTGGGTGAGTTTTAAGTTTAAAATTCTAAAGGTGATGAGGTTTGGACATTACCAAAAATTTTAAAGAACCTTCACATTGTTTTAAAAGGCTTTGTAAGGATTCTTTAACATGAAAAATTTGAAAATCTGGTATTTTAAAGTCTAATTTTAAAATGCATAAGGCTGTTTACACGGTAAGCAAGTTATCTGGCTTAACAAACATGCATTGGCTGCTTGGGATTTAGTTCAGTTGGCTCAAATTTGGGGATAAATAATAGAAATTTAAATGTAGAGGTTAGTTTAACACTGTCAAAGACGTTACCTGTTTTGTCTGTCTAAAACTGTGTATTTCATCCAAGAACCAAGAGATAAGAAAGGGGGAAAAACCTAGAAGCCAACAGAAAACCTATCTTTAGGGGTGAGGGGTGAGCAGGCAGAAGTGCAGTTCAGCTGGTCATGCATGGTGAGACAGGCCCTGGGAGGAGTCCATGCATGGTGACAGAGGGCAAGCTGGCACAAACACAGTTCATCTAACCCTAAAGAGTCAGATTGGGTGCGTTCCCATTCCATAGGAGGGGCCGAGTGGCCCATCTTTGTTCTGTCCCTTTTCCCTGCAGATAGACACTGGAAACATGATGGTTAAAGTAAGTGGTGTGATGACCTGATTAGCATTGCTAAAACTGCCCCTTGGATGTGTTAAAATTAAAATTAAGAAGGCCTTAAAAAGAGGGTTAAACCTTACTGCATTGTTGGTGGGAGTGTAAACTTGTTCAACCACTTTGGAAAGCAGTATGGAGGTTCCTCAAAAGACTTCACATAGATCTCCCCTATGACCCAGCAATCCCACTTTTGGGCATTTACCCAAATGTTCACAAACAAGACCACACTAAAGCTACCAGCACAACTATGTTTATTGCAGCATTATTTACTATAGCTAAGATATGGAACCAACCCAGATGCCCCTCAGTAGATGAATGGATCAAGAAAATGTGGTATATATACACAATGGAATTCTATGCCTCCATCAGAAAGAATGACATTGCCTATTTGTTAGGAAATGGAAAGGCTTGGAAAAAATTATATTAAATGAAGCCAGGCCCAAAGAAACATAGGTCCCATGGTTTCCCTTATTTTCAATAACTAGTACATGTTTGAGTCAAGCAGAAAAGGTCAGATAAGGTGATGTTAGGGAAATGAACCCTAAGGTATGTATTCAAATGTTTTTTCTTTCTTTCATGAGATTGTTTCTAAAACATTTATAAGATTATTTCTTGTTGTTTGTATGTCACTCCTCCACAGTATAACCCCTGCTTTCACTGTATTTGATGTCAGTATAATTTGTGGAGGGGAAGGGGAAAAACAAATCGTTTAAATAGGGATACAGGTGGACCCATTGCAACAATGAGAAATACAAGTTGTTATGTTGAAAACGAACTTCACAACTTTGGTGGGGGGGAGGGGGTAGGATTGGGTGGGGGGAGGATGGGGAGGGATGGGAAGGGGAAACAAAGGAGGAGGCTACAATGCTTGATAAGAAATGTACTCATTATCTTGCCCATGTAATTGTAACCCCTCTGTACAGTATTTTCACAATAAAAAAAGGGTTAAAAAGCTTAGTTGTATGATGTGACTTTCTTTCAATGATGTTCTACAATTGGAATATGTTTTTAAAAGTCATAAAGGTGTTAAGTCTAGCTTCTTGGTACAGTGATGGTGATTGTAATTCTTTTGGGGGGGGGGGCAGTGTCCGGTCGTGGGGCCTGAACTCTGGGCCTGGACGCTGTCCCTCAGCTCTTCAGCTCAAGGCTAGCGCTCTACCACTTGAGCCACAGTGCCACTTCTGGCTTTTTTCTTTTTGCTTATGTGGTGCTGAGGAATCGAACCCAGGGTCTTAGGCATGCAAGGCAAGCGCTCTACCACTGAGCCACCTTCCCAGCCCGGTGAATGTAATTCTTGCATTAAGGAAAAATTGTCATTTGAGTTAAAAGTTTTTAATGTGTATCTGTTTTCAAACAAGCAGCCAAGAGGCAATGTGTGACACTTGGCCTCAAGATTTCAAGGGATCTTTTCAAATTGCAAATGAAAACTAAAGTATAAAATATTAAAAGAGATTAATAAGAGGCTTTAAAAAATTGGGAATGGATTTTTGGATATAAAGTTTAAAAGTGAAATTGCCTTAACATTTGCCTCAAAGTGCACAAAGGAAAAATTAGGATTACCAGAATAAATTGCTACTCCAGTTTGCTCTTATAGTTGTTTTTTTTTTTTTTTTTTAACAGTTTCCAGCAAGCCCAGAGCAAAGCACAGCGGATTCTTACAGGGTTGTCAGATGTAACTCTGGCTCTTAATAAAATTCCAGGAAAGAGCATGCTTAAAAGCTATTTCTATGCTGACCACCTTGTTGCTTTTCATTGGAGTTAAGTGGCCTTTTATAAGACTCATTGATCTGCAAACTGGTTCGAAGCCAGTCCAGGCAGAAAAAGGTCCCTGTGAGACTGTCACCTCTACTCAGCCAGCAGAGTGCTGAAAGAGCAAGCAGAGTTGCTTTGGGATTCAAAGTGGCAGAGTGCTAGCCTTGAGCTGGAGAGCTGAGGGACACCACTCAGGTCCCGAGTTCAAGTCCAGTGACCAGATAAAGAAAATGCCAATGAGGCATTTATCCCAGTGTAGAGAAGACACTCATGGGACAAAAGCAATGGAGGAGCATCCAGAGGCAGTAAGCCACTGCTTGGATGGCAGAAATAATGTCAGATCCTAGAGTCATTTGTGCATGGCCCTTCAAATGTTGGTCAGAGCCAGGAGGTTATGGGAAGATAGTTTGTAAGCATGCCTAATGCCCATGACTAACTACCTTGTAAGGGACAGGAACTTGCCATCCTCTGTGATAGTAAAAAGCTAATGTTATAAAATGTGGGGGATAGTCTAAATCCCAACCCCTGTATGTGCCAAAAACCCTAATTGGCAGTAACTGAGCTGAGACCAGCCACATGAAACTCATCTGCTCAGGAGAAAGTTTGTAAACCTGAGAGTGTGTTTCTATTGATATCTGTCTGAGGGCCTGCACAGGTAACTTAAGCATTGTTAGGGTCACTAGAGATCACATTCCTAAGCCATCCAGAGAGATGCTTTTGCAAACCAGAGTGCTAAACAAGCTACACTGCTGTAGCCAGAGAAAAGGTCTGTGCATTTGTCAAAAGTTAAAATAGGCTACCTGGATAGGTAGGATCAACACCCCTGAGTCAGCTTGAAAATGAATCTTCACCCATCATCCCCTTTTAAGATCAAGGCACCAGAGTCACTTTTTTTAAAAATGTGGCAAAATAGACAGAAGGAAAAGGCATGGGAAATAGTAGTACAGGCCTGAGCCCTCTACATCGCCTAGAAAACCCTAGCCTTATAAAAAGAGCTATCTAGTTTAAAAAGTTGTCATCTTGGTAAATTGCCCTGGCTTATTGTCTAAATGGTCTTAAAAACTAGTGGGGCCACAGACTGCCAAGCTTCTGCAATGTATCCCTAACCAGTCTGTGTATGAAGTTGCAGCCCAATATGAGGTATGACAGTCCCTTGGAGCCACTGAGAGACCCTGCTGCTGCTGCTGTACACCCTAATGGTTAAAATTCAACCAAAACCATGACAGTCACCTGGAGGAATTCTGCATCATCACCCAGACCACCTCCACCATGGTAAAAGTAGACTGAACTCCTGCCCGATTCCATCACCTGAGACAGCTTCCCAGGTAGAAAGCTGCTAAAACTAAGATCTTGTGGGACATTCTTTTGGTGATATCCAGTAACCCTCTCTACTCCCACAGTGGATATTGGGGGCAAGGATATCACTGGCTTGCTTGCCTTAACCCTTCTGGGCATAGTGACTGGAAATCCACTCTACAGTCACAGCCTAGTTTGGCTCTGGTATGGGAATATTCTGCTTCCTGCTGAGTGTGTGTTACAGAGTCAGGACTGGTGGAAGAAAATGGAAAGGCTTTTGGTACTGTTGATTTTATTACTCACAATCAGACCTTGTATACTCAATAGACTGGTGTCCTTTGTAAACGAGAGAATCAACACAGTCCAACTATTAGTTCTGAAATCCCAATACCAAACTGTAAATACAGAAGACTGTGCTAATTAGGAACCATGATTGGTTCCTTAGTTACCAGAGAAAGGGGGCGGGAGGAGGGGGGATGAGAGACCAAAAATAAGTTTAGCAGTAATTTCAGACAAAACTAAAACATTTGTCAGCTGTTGCTGGAAAGTAAGTGTTAGATCCTGCACCAAGGCAAAATAACAGAATTATGAAGGGATCAGGCTGACCAGTCCAGGAATTTGAGCAGTTTCTAACCCCAACTCTGTGGAGAAAACATTTAGCACAAGACATAATTCAGCATTCCTGTGGTTAGCCCCACTTATCCAACCGATGATGTATGATGTAACCTGTCCTGTAACCACTAAGCTAGAAAGGCCCACCCTTAGAGTAAATGATCATACCCCTAGCCAATGAGCTTGACATCCTTCTCCTGCTATATACTCAATAAAAACCCTGCTGGACAAGGCATTCACGCTCACAACTCTCACCCGCTGCATTGGTGATGATTGTGAGTCCAAGCTGGAGCTTGCAAATAAACGACTCTGTTGCTGTTTGCATTGGTCATGGTCTCTAGAGTTGCTTGGGAGTCTTGAGTTCGAGTCTAACATACTCATTCCCCATTTGCTCTAAACTGCTCTACAAATAGGTTCTAGGATTCTGCCTACAAATCCATTCTTGATCACTGGCTGTTGCACTCATTACTTCGGTCCTTGAATTCCATGTTTGTCAAGGTGGAATCAAAAATGGTCACACTGAAACCAGGATTGGGTGACTCATGCCTGTAATCCCAGATATGCAGGAGCCTGAAGATCTCGGTTCAAAGCCTCACGGAACAGGAAAGTATATGAGAAAGTCTAATAAACCAGCAAAGAACTGGAAGTCGAGTTGTGACTCATAATGATAGAGTAATAGGCTTGAGTGAGAAAAGCCATGTGAGAATCAAATGCAAGGCCCTGACCTGAGTTCCAGCCCTGGTACCAGCACAGGAACATTAAGAAAGAAGGAAGGAAGGAAGGAAGGAAGGAAGGAAGGAAGGAAGGAAGGAAGGAAGGAAGGAAGGAAAGAAGGAAGGAAGGAAGGAAAAGAGGAAGGAAGGAAGGAAAGAAAGAAAGAAAGAAGGAAGGAAGGAAGGAAGGAAGGAAGGAAGGAAGGAGGAAACAACTCTCTGATATTCTGAGTCTTGGGGTTCACGTGTGGAAATGGGGTCATCTGTAACCTCAGCCGACATTGTGGGGCTCCAGTCCTTTGCTCTATGAGTGCTTTAGCAATCTGCTTTCTCTCCAGGTGCAGAAGCCAACCCAAACACATGAGGTTATTTAGAAGACTTTTCCTTTCGTGGTTTCTTGTGAACCCAAGTCTGTGGGTCTGTCTGTCAGCCTCCCCGAACCTCCATTTCATCACTCTCCTCCTACCCCCTCCTATAGTCCTCTCCCTCCCGCTCCTCCCCAACTGAACTAGGGCTGGAACCCAAGGACAGAGCTTTAATCTTCCCCATTTTCTCTAAACTGCTCTACTAACAGGTTCCACCTTTCTACCTACAAATCCATTCTTTATCGCCGGCTGTTGCACTCATTACAATGGTCCTTGAATTCCACATTTGCCAAGGTGGTTTAAAAAATGGTCACATTGAGGCCAGGTGATGGGGACTCATGCCTGTAATCCCAGATGTGCAGGAGGCTGAGAGCTGAAGATCTCAGTTCAAAGCCTCACGGAGCAGGAAAGTCCATGAGGAAGTCTAATGAAGCAGCACAGAACTGGAAGTCGTAGAGCATGAGGCTGGAGTGAGAAAAGCCAAGTGAGAATCAAATGCCAGGCCCTGCCCTGAGTTCCCGCCCTGGGACCAGCACAGGAATGGAAGGAAGGGAAGAAGGAAGGGAAGAAGGAAGGGAGGAATCCTTGAGTCTTCTGAGACTGGGGTTCACTTCTGGAGTTGGGGGTCACTGCTAACCCTCAGTCCACGTTCTGTGGCTCCAGTTCTCCAATGTCTGAAAGGTTTAGCACTTGTTTTCTGCCCAGGTGTGGTGGCACACTCCTATAATCCCGTCCCTTCTCAGCAGCTGGAGGAAGGAGGATTGTGAATTCCAGGCCAGCCAGGGAGACTCTAGGAACACAAACCAAAAGAAAGAAAGATGTCTGGTTTTTTAAAGACACCCCCAAACCCTGAGATGGAGATGCATAAATCTTTCTCTTTGCTGGCTCTGTGTGACCTTGTGAGTCTGTCAGTCTGTCTGTCTCCCCATCCTCCCCCTCCCCCTCCCACACACCCCTCCCTCCCCCAGCCTAGGGCTGGAACTGCAGGCCTGAGCTCCACTCCTGGGCCCACCTCTGTCCTGATGCCCTCTGCGGTCCCGCCCTGGGCGGGCCTGTGCTCACACCCACGGCCACACCTGCACCTGGGAGTATAAATGCCCCTGCAGCCCTGCGCAGCCAGCGCCAGTGCCTGCATCTGCAGCTCTAGGTCTCTGTCTCTGTCTCCAGCTCTGCCTCAGCCCCAGCCATGCGTCCGTTCCTAGGCATGCCCCCGTCCCCATTTGATCATGCGCCCCCAGCGGAGCCTGCGCCCCCAGCGGAGCCTACGCCCCCAGCGGAGCCTACGCCCCCAGCGGAGCCTGCGCCCCCAGCGGAGCTTACGCCTGCGTCCGCATCCACAGACACAGCTGCGCCCACGCCTGCACCGTCCACGCCTGCGCCGGACTCTGCGTCCACAGCGTCTACGTCTTCTGCGTGGGCTACGCTTCTGTCTTCGGTGCTGATGCTCGACTACCCCTCCTATGTGGACGTCTACCTCTATGATTTCGCGTGGTCCACAGCATCCACGGCTCCAGCTGCAGCGTGGCCTCCAGCATCAGCTTCGTCCCCTGCGTCTCCGCCTGCAGCTCAAGCTGATCGGTCCGTGTCGGTGACGCCGTCCACCACTGCGCCCGACGCTGTGTCCGCGTCGTCTACGTCATCTACGTCATCTACGTTGTCTACGCCTACATCGTCCGCGGCTCCTATGCGCACGTCCACGGGGTCGTCTACGCCCGCAGCCGGGTCCGGGGCTGCGTCAGCTCCGTCTGGGTTTACACCGTCCGAGGATGCATCCGAGTCTGCGTCCGTGTCGTCTACGTCATGTACATCCACAACGTCGTGTGCGATCATGTAGGCCACGAGTTCGGATCCAGGCTGGGCAGGAGGAAGGGACAGGGGGTCGAGGGCCCGGGACTCCCCATCACCTCCATGCAAACCCCCGCTGCTGCCAGGGATCGAGGCCCGGCCCGGCCTGCTGCTCCCCCTCACCCCACGGGGCCCTGTGGGGCAGGGTGGGGGCTCCCCGAGATTGGGGCTGGGGGTGTGTGTGGGACCCCAGCCTGTCCCCTGTCTGCTGTGACCGGCCTGGGGTGGGTGGGTTTCCTCCTCCTCCACCCGACCTGCCTCACCCAGCAATGGAGCTGGCGATGTGTGCACACCTCCACCGTAAACCCAATAAACCTTCTGCATTGCAAGATGACCGTGTCCAGACTTTGTTATATGGAGTGTGTGTGTGGGGGGGGGCATGGGGTGTTAACTCAAGGCCTGAGCATTGTCCTGCTGCAATTTTTGTACAAGGCAGGTGCTCTACCCCTGGAGCTACTGCTCTACTTCGACTTTCTCATGGTTCCATGAAGATCAGAGTCTCACAGAATTTCCTACCCAGCCTGGCTTTCATCCTGCCTAGCCTGACTTTGGATAGCCATCCTCAGATCTCAGCCTCCTGAGTAGCTAGGATGGCAGGCAGAAAGCCACTGGCTTATCTCCTTAGACCCTGGTGACCAACATGAGACTTGATCACAATTGGTGGGGTTCAGAGATACAATGTGCACAGCGTTGAGGGGTTCTGGTGGTAATGAACCGAGTCCTCAAAAATTATGAGAGAAAGACATGCATTCATTCATTCATAGCTTCCCCATTTTCTCTCAACTGCGCTTGCAACAGGTTCAAGCACTCTGCCTAAAATCCCATTCTTTATCAGCAGCTGTTCAGTCATTACAAGACTTCTTGAATTCCATGTTGTCCGTGTGGTAGAACAAGAAATGGCTCTGTTGAATCTGGGTGCTGGTGACTCTTGCCTGTAATCCCAGATATTCAGGAGGCTCAGAGCTGAAGAGCTCGGTGCAAAGCCTGGCCTGGGTAAGAAAGTCCTCGAGCAAGGCTATTGAACCAGCAAAATGATGGAGGTCATGGTTCAGCTCAAAATGGTAGTGCACCAGGCTTGAGTGAAAACACAACCCACTGAGAATGCATGATGCACGGCCCTGCTCGAGTTCAAACCCCAGTACCAGCACTAGAATAGAAGGAAGGAAGGAAGAACAGAAGGGAAGAAGGAAGGAAGGAAGGAGGAAAGGCAGGCAGGCAGGCAGGAAGGAAGAAAGGGAAGGAAGGAAGGAATCTCAGCGACGCTGGGTATCGGGGTTCCTTTGTAGAAGTCAGGCTCTCTTTATCCTCAGCCGACAAGGTTGGGCACCTGTTCTACACTCTATGAATGGTTTAGCAATCCGTTTTCTTTTCAGGAGCAGGGCCCAGGCCTATAATCCCATCCCCTCTTAGGCGCTGGAGGAAGGAGGATTGTGAATTCCAGGCCAGCCAGGGAGACTCTAGGAACACGAAGCAGAAAGAAAGATGTCTGGTTTTTAAAAGAGACACAACAAATCCTTGAGATGGAGATGCAGAAGTCTTTGTCTTTTCTGGCTCTGTGTGAACTCATGAGTCTGTCAATCTGTCTGTCTCCCCACCTTGTCCCCTCTCCCCCTCCTCTGAGGTCTCCCTCCCCCTCGCACACACTCCTCCCTCACCCAGCCTAGGGCTGGAACTGCAGGCCTGAGCTCCACTCCTGGACCCACCTCTGTCCTGATGCCCTCTGCGGTCCCGCCCTGGGCGGGCCTGTGCTCACACCCACGGCCACACCTGCACCTGGGAGTATAAATGCGCCTGCAGCCCTGCGCACCCAGTGCCAGCACCTGCATCTGCAGCTCTAGGTCTCTGTCGCTGTCTCCAGCTCTGCCGACGCCGCCGCCAGGCCTCAGCCTCAGCCTCAGCCATGCGTCCGTTCCTAGGCATGCCCCCGTCCCCATTTGATCATGCGCCCCCAGTGGAGCCTGCGCCCCCAGCGGAACCTGCGGCCCCAGCGCAGCCTGCGCCCCCAGCAGAGCCTCCGTCAACGCCTTCTCCAACCAATGTCTGGATGCATATGCCAACGTTCATGTTTATTCCTGAGTCCACGCCTGCGTACATGTTCATTCCCACGTCTGCACCTACGCCACCCACGTCCATGCCTCTGTCCACAGCTATGTCCACAGTGGAGCCTGTGTCCCTGTCGTCTACATCATCGAGGTCCACAAAGTCGTGTGCGATCATGTAGGCCACGAGTTCAGATCCACGCTGAGAAGGAGGAAGGGACAGGGGGTCAAGGGCCCGGGACTCCCATCACCTCCACGCAAACCCAGGCTCCTGCCAGGGGCGAGAGGCCCGGCCAGCCTGCTGCTCCCCCTGACCCCACGGGGCCCTGTTGGGCAGGGTGGGGATCCCCGAGATTGGGCCTGGGGGTGTGTGTGGGACCCCAGCCTCTCCGCTGTCTACTGTGACCAGCCTGGGGTGGGTGGGTTTCGCCAGCAATGGAGCTGGCGATGTGTGCACACCTCCACCACTATGAACTCAATAAAACTTCTGCATTGCAAGATGACTGTTTCCAGACTTTGTTATATGGAGAGAGACAGAGTGTGTGTGTGTGTGTGTGTGTGTGTGTGTGTGTGTGTGTGTGTGTGTGTGTGTGTGTGCTAACCAAGCCTTGAGTTGAACTCAGGGAATGAGCTCTGTCCTTGTGCTTTGTTTTTCCCACAGCACAAGAGCTACCACTTGAGCCAAAATCTACTTGCCACTTCTTGGTGGTTCCTTGGGCACCAGGGTCTCAGTTTCCTGCCGAGGTTGATTTGGAGCTGCCCAGGCTGGCTTCGAATAGCCGGCCTCAGCTCTCAGCCCCCGGAGTAGCTAGGATGACAGGGGTGAAGACAGGATCACGCATGCCATCTTAGCTACTCAGAAGGCTGAGATCTGAGGGTTGCGATTCAAAGCTAGCCTGGGTAGGAAAGTCCATGAGACTCTTATCTCCAAGAAGCCACCAGAAAACCGGAAGTGGCGCTGTGGCTCAAAGTGGTAGAGCACTCGCCTTGAGCTGAAGAGCTGAGGGACAGCGCTCAGGCCCAGAGTTCAAGCCCCACAACTGACCAAAAAAAAAGGAAGGAAGCAAGGAATCTCTGAGACTCTGAGTGTCAGGGTCCCGTGTGGAGGTGGGGTCATCTCTCACCCTCCGCTGGCTTTGTGGGCTGCAGTTTTTCCGTCTCTATGAAAGGTTTAGCATCTGTTTTCTACCCAGCTGTGGTGGCACACGCCTGTAATCCCTCCGCCACTCAGCAGGGGGAGCAGGGAGGCTGGTGAGGTCCAGGCCGGCCAGGGAGACTCGACAATCCAACACCCCAAAGACAGATGTCAGCTTTCTGGAAGCAGCCACCCCACACTGGTGACGTGGGGATCAGAGGTGCTTCTGTCTGCTGCATCTTTGTGCACACGGGTCTGTCTGTCTGTCTCTCCCAGCTCCCTCTCCTCCCTGCCCCTCCCTCTCCCTCGGCCTCTCCCGATGGCGGCTGCGAGCTCCCAGCCTGAGCCGCACCGTCCACCTCGACGCCACGTCGAGTCCACCGTCCACGCACACGCCCGACGCTGCGCCCGTGTCTCCGCCGGCAACGTCTACGCCGTCTGCGTCCGCAATGCGTCTGCCTACGCCGCTGGCGCGCGCTCTGCCTACGCCGTCTGCGTCTGTGCGGAAGGCTGCGCGGCCCCGAGATGCGCATGGTGGACGCAGGAACGGCCGCAGGATGCCCAGGAGAAAAGGCCCCATCGTCCCCGGCTCTGACAGCCTCTGCTGCGGATCCTCTGACAGCAGCTGCTCCAGATCCTGTCACAGCCACTGCTCCAGATCCTCTGACAGTGATTCCTCCAGATCCCGTCACAGCCACTGCTCCAGATCCTGCGGTGTTATCCTCAGGCCCCGGCCACCCCGGGGCACCTCCCCTCCTCCCCGATCCCGTCCCCGCTGGAGGTGAAGCCAGCACAAGGGGCTCCATCCTCATCGGCAGCCCTGACCTGTGGCCCAGCTCCCGTGCAATCTTGTAAGCCAAGAGTTCGGAACCAGGCTGAGCAGAAGGAAGGGACAGGGGGTCCAGGGGTCTCCATGTCTCCTCATCACCTCCACACACACCCCGGCTTCCTGCCAGGGGCTCGCGGCCCGGCCTGCTGCTCTCTCCCTCACCCCAGCTGCTGTTGTCTGGAACTTGGGGGTCTCGTTGGGGTCCTGTGGGGCATGGTGGGGGCTCCCCGGGATTGGGCCTAGGGAGGGGGTGTGGGACCCCAGCCTGTCCCCCTGTCTTCAGGGGGCGGTTTCCTTCTCCTCCACCTGACCTGCCTTACACAGTCTGCACACAGCAATGGAGCTGGCGATCGCGTGCACATCTCAAGATCTATGAACCAAATAAACTTTCTGCATTGTAAGATGACCGACTCCAGACTTTGTTATATGGGGGGTGTGTGTGCCACAAATTGGGTTGAACTCTGGGAGGAGTACCAGGTTTGTGCTTTTTTTCCCCACAAAGACCAAGAGCTACCACTGTAATGCAACTCCACTTCCCACTTCTTGGTCCCTCCTCCCAGATAAGAATCTTAAAGATTCCCCCTCTCAAGCTGCTTTGAACCACCATCCTCAGATCTCAGACTCCTGAATATCTACGATGACAGGCTGGAGCCATTTGCTTGTCTCTTTAGGGTCTTGGCGAGCCCACCCGCAGGAAATTTGGTCAGATTTGGTGAGTTTGGGGGCTGGATGATGGACAGCGTTGAGGGGTTCTTGTGGTAATGAACCCAATCCTCAAAGAGGAAGAACTCCATCATGTGAGACGTAGGTCAACTCATTCGTGAGAGGATCCAGCATTTTGTCTAAACTGCTCTACCAACAGATTCAGTGATTCAGCCTAAACATCCAGTGGTCAGTGATAAAGATTGGTTTTAGCGGGCTGGGAAGGTGGCTCAGTGTTAGAGCATTTGCCTTGCATGGTTGAGGCCCTGGGTTCGATTCCTCAGCACCACATAAGCAAAAAGAAAAAAGCCAGTAATGGCGCTGTGGCTCAAGTGGTAAAGCGCTAGCCTTGAGCTGAAGAGCTGAGGGACAGCTCCCAGGCCCAGAATTCAGGCCCCACGACCGGATCCCGCCCCCAAAAAAAAAACAAATATTGGTTTTAGCTGGGCACTAGTGGCTCACTAGCTACTCAGGAGGCTGAGATCTGAGGACCATGGTTCAAAGCCAACCCAGGCAAAAAAGTCTGTGAGACTTATCTTCAATAAACCACTCAGAAAACTGGAAGTGGTGCGGTGGTAGAGTGCTAGACTTGAGCAGAATTGATAAGGACAGTGCCCAGGCCCAAAGTTCAAGACCCATGACTGGAAAAATAAAAAGACTTTTTTCTCACTCAGAAGTGGTGCTCTATCACTTTGACTCGCAGCTCTACTTTTAACATTTTGCTTGCTTGTTAGATTTTCTCATGGACTTTCCTGCCTAGGCAGGCTTTGAACTGAGGTCTTCAGTTCTCAGACTCCTGAATATCTGGGATTATAGGCATGATTCCCAGGCGATGAGAAAGAGTGGATTCTTAGGCAGAATCGTTAAATGTGTTGGCAGAGCAGTTGAGAGAAAATGAGGAAGCGCTGCATGAACTAATGGATGTCTTTCTCTCATGATCACGTTCTTCCCCAAGGAGGACTGGGCTCATTACCACGAGGAACCCCCAACACTGTTCACGTTCTATCCTGAACCCCACCACATCTGATCAGGTCTCACGGGGGTCACAAGAGCCTAACAGATAATCCAGTGGCTTCCTGCCTGTCATTCTAGCCACTCAGGAGGCTCAGATCTGAGGGTGGGCAAGTTCAAGATGGGCAAGTTCAAAGCCAGACTGGGTAGGAAAGTCTCTGAGACTCTGATCTCCATGGAACCACCAAGAAGTGGAAAGTGGACCTGTGACTCAAGTGTTAGAAAACCCCAGGCCTGGCTCCCAAGCACACACATGCAAACACACACAGAGACACCATAAACAAACTCTGGAGACGGTCATCTCACAATGCAGAAGGTTTATTGGGCTCACAGTGGTGGAGGTGTGCACGCGATCGCCAGCTCCATTGCTGTGTGAGGCAGATCGGGTGGAGGAGGAGGAAACCCACCCACCCCAGGCCGGTCACAGCAGACAGGGGACAGGCTGGGGTCCCACCCCCCTCCCTCAGATCCATCTCTGGGAACCCCCCCCCACACGTCCTTTCCTCCTGCTCAGCCTGGATCCGAACTCGAGGCCTACACGGCTTCGCTGGGGCTGGGCGGCGGGTGGCTGCAGCGGATGCAGGCGGGGCAGGGCTTGGGGGACCCCGGGGGCCCCGGGACCAGCGGGCGACGCCCCAGCATCCGGAGATGTCGCACGCAGAGTCTGGGCCGGCGGCGGGACGACTTCGACCGACGGAACACAAAGGTACAAGACGGGGCTGCGGGCGATGGGGGTGAGCGCCTGGCCGCAGACATCCGCGGGGCGCACGGCAGACACGCAGGCCTGGGATACGTAGAATACGTAGGCAAACACGTACTAAACGCAGAAGCCGTAGCCGTGAACGACTTGGTCTGCGTGTACAGAGTCGGGGCGTGCACGGACGGTGTCAGCAACGTAGACGGCGCAGCCTGAGCTGCAGGCGCGGGCGGAGACGCTGCAGCCGCGGGCGGAGACGCTGCAGCCGCGGGCGGAGACGCTGCAGCCGCGGAGGACGAAGCTGACCACGGAAGCCAAGTGGCATTCGTAGCCGTGGACAATATGCTCCACACGCAATCCTGGCCGGCGATGACGTAGACACAGGGTGGGTAGACGGGCCTAAGCATCGCCGACGGAGGCGTAGTGGACGCAGAAGACGTAGACGCCGTGGACGCAGCGTGAGGCGCATGCGTGGACGCAGGCATCCATATCGACGAGGACGGGGCGGCCCCAGACCCGGGAGGAGGCGCAGCTGTGTCTGTGGATGCGGACGCCGGCGTAAGCTCCGCTGTGGACGTAGCTGTGGACGTAGCTGTGGACGGAGGCGTGGCCGTGGACGGAGGCGTGGCCATGGAAGGAGGCATGGCCATCGATGGAGGCGTGGCCATGGAAGGAGGCGTGGCCATGGAAGGAGGCGTGGCCATCGATGGAGGCGTGGCCATGGAAGGAGGCGTGGCCATGGAAGGAGGCGTGGGTAGGGGTGTGGCTGGGGGCGCAGGCTCCGCTGGGGGCGCAGGCTCCGCTGGGGGCGCAGGCTCCGCTGGGGGCGCAGGCTCCGCTGGGGGCGCAGGCTCCAATGGAGGTGCAGGCTTGGCTGTGAACGGACGCATGGCTGGGCCTGAGGCTGAGGCTGAGGCTGTGGTCGTCTGCAGAGCTGGAGACAGCGACAGAGACCTAGAGCTGCAGATGCAGGCGTTGGTGCTTGCGCTGGCTGCGCAGGGCTGCAGGCGCATTTATGCTCCCAGGTGCAGGTGTGGCCGTGGGTGTGGCACAGGCCCGCCCAGGGCGGGACCGCAGAGGGCATCAGGACAGAGGTGGGCCCAGGAGTGGAGCTCAGGCCTGCAGTTCCAGCCCTAGGCTGGGGGAGGGAGGGGTGTGGGGGAGGGGGAGGGGGAGGATGGGGAGACAGACAGACTGACAGACTCCCGAGTTCACAAGGAGCCAGCAAAGAGAAAGACTTCTGCATCTCCATCTCTAGGGTTTGGGGGGGGTCTTGTTAAAAAACCAGACAGCTTTCTTTCTGGTTTGTGTTCCTAGAGTCTCCCTGGCTGGCCTGGAATTCTTAATCCTCCTTCCTCCAGCTGCTGTGAGGGGATGGGATTATAGGCGTGGGCCCCCTACCTGTGTAGAAAAACCTGATAGCTGACCCCCAGGAGACTTGATCCCATTTGCTGGGTTTCAGGTGTAGAATGTGGGCAGCCTTTAGGCTTTTCATGGAATAAACTCAGTCCCCAAAGGGGAAGAATTCAATCACGTGAGAAAGACATGGATTCATTCACAAAAACCTACCTCATTTTCTCTAAACTGGTCAATGAACAGATTCAATGAGTCTGCCTAAAAATCCGTTTTTTTTAGCACTAGCTATTCACTCATTACCTCTGTCTGTGATGTTCCCATTGGTGGTGATGGAATAAGAAATGGCCACATTGAATCCAGGTGCTGGGACTCATGCCTGTAATCCCAGATCCTGAGGAGGATGATAGCTGAAAGTCTCAGTTCCAGGCCTGACTTGGTCCATGAGAAAGTGTAATGAACCCGCACAATGCTGGAAGTCTTGTGTGACTCAAAGTGGAAAGCGTGTCAGACTTGAGTGGAGAAAAACTAAGTCAGAATGTGAATGCAGAGGCTTGCCAGAGGTTCAAGACCCAGTAACAGCACAGGGGAGGAAGGAAAGGAAGGAAAGGAAGGAAGGAAGGAAGGAAGGAAGGAAGGAAGGAAGGAAGGAAGGAAGGAAGGAAGGAAGGAAGGAAGGAAGGACTCTCTGAGATTCTGAGTCTCTGGGTTCACGTGTGGAAATAGGTTCACCTCTAACCTCAGCCAACATTGTGGGGCTCCAGTTCTTCACTCTATGAGTGGTTTAGCAATCTGTTTTCTATCCAGGTGTGGTAGCACACACCTATAATCCCATCATCATTCAGAAGCCAAGCCTAACTCAGGAGGTTGGGATTTAGAAGTCTTTTCCTTTGGTGGTTTCTTGTGAACTCCAGTCTGTTGCTGTCTGTCAGCCTCTTCCCATGTCCCCTCTGCTCAGCTCTCTCCTCTTACTCCATTCCCATTCCCCTCCCTCTCCCTCCTGCCCCATCTGAACTGGGCCTGGAACACAGGGGCAGATCTGTACTCATCCCCCATTTTCTCTAAATTGCTCTACAAACAGGTTCCAGGATTCTGCCTACAAATCCATTCTTGATCACTGGCTTTTGCACTCATTCCAATGATCCTTGAATTCCATGTTTGTCAAGGTGGAATCAAAAATGGTCCCATTGAAACCAGGTGTGGGTGACTCATGCCTGTAATCCCAGATATTGAGGAGGCTGAAAACTGAAAATCTCAGTTCAAAGCTTGCCTAGGCAGGAAAGTCCATGAGAAAGTCTAACGAACAAGCAAAATGTTGAAAGTAGAGCTGCGAGTCATAGTGATAGAGCACCACTCTCGAGTGAGAAAAAGCATTCTTACCCCACCCCCAGTCATGGGTCTTGAACTCTGGGCCTGGGCACTGTCACTCATCAACTCTGCTCAAGGCTAGCATTCTACCACTTGAGCCACAGCACCACGTCCGATTTTCTGAGTGGTTTATGGAAGATAAGAGTCTCACAGACTTTCTTGCCTGAGTTGGCTTTGAACCGTGGTCCTCAGATCTCAGCCTCCTGAGTCGCTAATGAGACACTAGTGCCCAGCTAAAACCATTCTTTATCACTGGCTACGGAATTTTTAGGCTGAATCACTGAATCTGTTGGTAGAGCAGTTTAGACAAAATGCTGGAGCTTCTCAAGAATGAGTTGACCTATGTCTCACATGATGGAGTTCTTCCTCTTTGAGGAGTGGGTTCATTACCACAAGAACCCCTCACTGCTGTCCATTATCCAGCCCCAAAACTCACCAAATCTGACCGAATCTCCGGGGGGGGGGTCCCTAAGACCCTAAAGAGACAAGCAAATGGCGCCAGCCTGTCATCGTAGATATTCAGGAGTCTGAGATCTGAGGATGGTGGTTCAAAGCAGCTTGAGAGGGGAGAATGTTTAAGATTCTGATCTGCAAGGAACGACCAAGAAGTGGGAAGTGGAGTTGCATTGCAGTGGTAGCTCTTGGTCTTTGTGGGGAAAAAAAGCACAAAGACAGTGCTCATCCCAAAGTTCAACACAATTTGTGGCACACACACACAATATAAAAAAGTCTGGAGACGGTCATCTTAAAATGCAGGTTTATTTGCTCATAAATCTCGGGATGTGCACGCGATCGCCAGCTCCATTGCTGTGTGCAGACTGTGAGGCAGATAGGGGTGGAGGAGGAGAAAACCCACCCACCCCATGAAGACAGGGGGACAGGCTGGGGTCCCTCACCCCCTCCCTAGGCCCATTCTCGGGGAGCCCACACCGTGCCCCACAGGACCCCAAGGAGATCCCCAAGTTCCAGACAACAGCAGCTGGGGTGAGGGAGAGAGCAGCAGGCGGGGCCGCTAGCCCCTGGCAGGAAGCCGGGGTGTGTGTGGAGGTGATGGGGAGACATGGAGCCCCCTGGACCCCCTGTCCCTTCCTTCTGCTCAGCCTGGTTCCGAACTCTTGACCTGCAAGATTGCACGGGAGCTGGGCCACAGGTCAGGGCTGCAGATGAGGATGGAGCCGCTTGTGCTGGCTTCACCTCCAGCGGGGACGGGATCGGGGAGGAGGGGAGGTGCCCCGGGGTGGCCGGGGCCTGAGGATAACACCGGAGGATCTGGAGCAGTGGCTGTGACAGGATCTGGAGAAATCACTGTCAGAGGATCTGGAGGAATCCCTGTCAGAGGATCTGGAGCAGCTGCTGTCAGAGGATCTGGAGCAGCTGCTGTCAGAGGATCCGCAGCAGAGGCTGTCAGAGCCGGGGACGATGGGGCCTTTTCTCCTGGGCATCCTGCGGCCGTTCCTGCGTCCACCATGCGCATCTCGGGGCCGCGCAGCCTTCCGCACAGACGCAGACGGCGTAGGCAGAGCGCGCGCCGGTGGCGTAGGCGGACGCATCGCGGACGCAGACTGCGTAGACGTGGCCGGCGGAGACTCGGGCGCAGCGTCGGGCGTATGCATGGACGGTGGACTCGACGTGGCGTCGAGGTGGACAGAGGAGCACAGGCTGGGAGCTCGCAGGCCGCCATCGGGAGAGGCCAAGGGAGAGGGAGGGGCAGGGAGGAGAGGGGAGCTGGGAGAGACAGACAGACAGACCCGTGTGCACAAAGATGCAGCAGACAGAAGCACGTCTGATCCCCACGTCACCAGTGTGGGGTGGCTGCTTCCAGAAAGCTGACATCTGTCTTTGGGGTGTTGGATTGTCGAGTCTCCCTGGCCGGCCTGGACCTCACCAGCCTCCCTGCTCCCCCTGCTGAGTGGTGGAGGGATTACAGGCGTGTGCCACCACAGCTGGGTAGAAAACAGATGCTAAACCTTTCACAGAGACTGAAGAACTGCAGCCCACAAAGCCAGCGGAGGGTGAGAGATGACCCCACCTCCACACGGGACCCTGAGACTCAGAGTCTCAGAGATTCCTTCCTCCCTCCCTTCCTTCCTTCCTTCCTTCCTTCCTTCCTTCCTTCCTTCCTTGTTTCCTTCATTTCTTTTTGTGGGGGTACTTGGCCTTGAACTCAAGGCAGGACATGGCAGGTAAATTCTCACTTGCTTTTGACTTACAGAAAATTAGTGCTCTAATTTTGAGTAGCACCCAACTTGCAGCTTTTTGCTGATTCAGGAGACTTTCTCCTAGACTTTGCTGCCCATTTCGGCTTTGAACTGAGATCTTTAGCTCTCTGTCCCCCGAATCTGGCATTACAGGCATGAGTCCCAGCTCCCTTCTACACAGTGGCCATTTCTTATTCCACACGGACAAACGTGGAATTCAAGGACCACGGCCAGGACTTGAACACCTGGTGATAAAGAATGGATTTGTGGGCAGAATTATTGAACCTGTTGGTAGAGGAGTTTAGAGAATGTGGGGAAGATGTACAGCTCTGGCCTCGGGTTCCAGCCCTAGTTCAGTTGGGGAGGAGCGGGAGGGAGAGGAAGAGGAGGGTGGTAGAAGCAGAGTGATGAGGTGCAGGTGGGGAGAGGCAGAAAGACAGACCCAAAGCCTTGGGTTCCCAAGAGACCACCAAAGGAAAAGACTTCTGAATTGCAACCTCATGGGTTTGGGTTGGCTGCTGGGAAGTAATGGGATTATAGGCATGTGCTACCTCACCGGGATAGAAAGCAGATTGCTAAACCACTCATAGACTGAAGGACTGGAGACCCACAATGTCGACTGAGGTTACAGATGACCCTGTTTCCACATGGGAACCCCAAGTCTCAGAATATCAGAGAGTCGTTTCCTCCTTCCTTTTTTCTTCCTTCCTTCCTTCCATCCATCCTTCTTTCCTTCCTAGTGCTGGTACTCAGTCTAGAACCCCAGGCAAGGCTTTGCATTTGCTTTTTCACTTTTTCTTTCTTCCACATGTCTGCCCCTCTACCACTTTGAGTCACACAAGACTTTCACGGTTTTGCTGGCTCAGTCGAGTTTTTATGGACATTCCTGCCCAGTCAGGCTTTGAACTGAGATTTTAGCTCAAACTCCTCAACATCTGGGATTACAGGGATGAGTCCCAGCACCTGGCTTCAATAGGAGCATTTCTTTAGTTTTTGGTCAGTTGTGGGGCTTGAACTCTGGGCTTGGGCGCTGTTCCTCAACTCTTCAGCTCAAGGGGAGCGTTCTACCACTTAAGCCACAGTGCCACTTCTGGTTTTCTAGTGGTTTACACACACACACACACACACACACTCTCCATATAACAAAGTCTGGACACGGTCATCTTGCAATGCAGGTTTATTGGGCTCACAGTGGTGGAGGTGTGCACACATCGCCAGCTCCATTGCTGTGTGAGGCAGGTCGGGTGGACGAGGAGGAAACCCACAAACCCCAGGCCGGTCACAGCAGACAGGGGACAGGCTGGGGTCCCCCCCACACCCCCAGGCCCAATCTCGGGGACCCCCACCCTGCCCCACAGGGCCCCGTGTGGTGAGGGGAGCAGAAGGCCGGACTGGGCCTCAATCCCTGGTAGAAGCCGGGGTTTGCGTGGAGGTAATGGGGAGTCCCGGGCCCTCGACCCCCTGTCCCTTCCTCCTGCCCAGCCTGGATCCGAACTCGTGGCCTACATGATCGCACACGACTTTGTGGATGTACATGACGTACACGACACGGACGCAGACTCAGATGCATCCTCAGATGGTGTAAACCGAGACGGAGCCGACGCAGCCCCGGACCCGGCTGCGGGTGTAGACGATCCCGTGGACGTGCGCATACGAGCCGCAGACGATGTAGACGTAGATGACGTAGACGACGTAGACGACGAAAATGACCTGGACGACGCAGACACAGCGTCTGGTGCAGTGGCGGACGGCGTCACCGACACGGACGGCGCAGCCTGCGCTGCAGGTGGAGACGCAGAGGACGAAGCTGACGCTGGAGGCCACGCTGCAGCTGGAGCCGTGGACGCTGTGGACCACGGGAAATCACAGAGGTAGACGTCCACATAGGAGGGGTAGTCGAGCATCAGCACCGAAGACAGAAGCGTATCCCACACAGAAGACGTAGACGCTTTGGTCGCAGAGTCCGGCGCAGGCGTGGACGGTGCAGCCGTGGGCGCAACTGTGTCTGTGGATGCGGACGCAGGCGTAGGCTCCGCTGGGGGCGCAGGCTCCGCTGGGGGCGCAGGCTCCGCTGGGGGCGCAGGCTCCGCTGGGGGCGCAGGCTCCGCTGGGGGCGCAGGCTCCGCTGGGGGCGCAGGCTCCGCTGGGGGCGCAGGCTCCGCTGGCATCGGGGGCTCGCCTAGGAACGGACGAATGGCTCAGGCTGAGGCAGAGCTGGAGACAGTGACAGAGACCTAGAGCTGCAGATGCAGGCGCTGGCGCTGGCTATGCAGGGCTGCAGGGGCATTTATACTCCCAGGTGCAGGTGTGGCCGTGGGTGTGGCACAGGCCCGCCCAGGGCGGGACCGCAGAGGGCATCAGGACAGAGGTGGGCCCAGGAGTGGAGCTCAGGCCTGCAGTTCCAGCCCTAGGCTGGGGGAGGGAGGGGTGTGTGGGAGGGGGAGGGGGAGGATGGGGAGACAGACAGACTGACAGGCTCACGAGGTCACACAGATCCAGCAAAGAGAAAGACTTCTGCATCTCCATCTCAGGTTGTTGGGGTGTCTTGTTAAAAAATCACACAGCTTTCTTTCTAATTTGTGTTCCTAGAGTCTCCCTGGCAGGCCTGGAATTCACAATCCTCCTTCCTCCAGCTGCTCAGAGGGGACGGGATTATAGGCCTGGGCCCTGCCCCTGAATAGAAAAGGGATTGCTAAACCATTCATAGACTGAAGAACAGGCACCCAACAATGTTGGCTGAGGTTAAAGAGAGCCTGACTTCTACAGAGGAACCCCGATACTCAGCGTCGCTGAGATTCCTTCCTTCCTTCCTTTCTACCTTCCTTCCTTCCTTCTTCCCTTCCTTCCTTCCTTTCTTCTATTCTAGTGCTGGTACTGGGGCCATGCATCATGCATTCTCAGTGGGATGTATTTTCACTCAAGCCTGGTCCGCTACCCTTTTGAGCTACAACATGACATCCAGCATTTTGCTGGTTCAATAGCCTTGCTCGAGGACTTTCTTACCCAGGGCAGGCTTTGCACTGAGCTCTTCAGCTCTGAGCCTCCTGAATATCTGGGATTACAGGCAAGAGTCACCAGCACCCAGATTCAACAGAGCCCTTTCTTTTTCTACCAAATGGACAACATGGAATTTAAGAAGTTTTGTAATGACAGAACAGCTGCTGATAAAGAATGGGATTTTAGGCAGAGTGTTTGAACCTGTTGCAAGCGCAGTTGAGAGAAAATGGGGAAGCTATGAATGAATGAATGCATGTCTTTCTCTCATAATCTTTGAGGACTGGGTTCATTACCGCCACAACCCCTGAAAGCTGTGCACATTGTATCTCTGAACCCCACCAAATGTGATCAAGTCTCATGTTGGTCACCAGAGTCTAAGGAGATAAGCCAGTGGCTTTCTGCCTGCCATCCTAGCTACTCAGGAGGCTGAGATCTGAGGATGGCTATTCAAAGTCAGGCTAGGCAGGATGAAAGCCAGGCTGGGTAGGAAATTCTGTGAGACTCTGATCTTCATGGAAACATGAGAAAGTCGAAGTAGAGCAGTAGCTCAAGGGGTAGAGCACCTGCCTTGTACAAAAATTCCAGAAGGACAATGGTCACGCCTTGAGTTAAAACCGCATGCCACACACACACACACACACACACACACACACACACACACACACACACACACACACACACACACACACACAAAGTCTGGACACCATCATCTTGCAATGCAGAAGTTTTATTGGGCTCACAGTGGTGGAGGTGTGCACACATCGCCAGCTCCATTGCTGTGTGAGGCAGGTTGGGTGGAGGAGGAGGAGGAAACCCACCCACCCCAGGCCAGTCACAGACAACACCCCCTCCCTAGGACCAATTCTGAGGAGCCTGCACCATGCCCCACAGAGGCCAGGGAGACCCCCCAAGTTCCAGACAAAAGCAGCTGGGGTGAGGGAGAGAGCAGCAAGCAGGGCCGGGCCTTGAGCCTCTGGCAGGAAACGAGGTGTGTGTGGAGGTGATGAGGAGCCATGGAGCCCCTTGGAACCTCTGTTGAAGGACAATCCAGGGACTCATACCGATAATCCCAGATATTCAGGAGTCAGAACTAAGCATCTCAGTTCAAAGCCTGCCTAGGCAGGAAAGTTCATGAGAATGTCTAACGAACAAGCAAAATGCTGAAAGTAGAGCTGCAAGTTAAAGTGATAGAGCACCACTTCTGAGTGAGAAAAAACATTCAAGACCCGAATTGGGTCTTGAACTGTGGGCCTGGACGCTGTCACTCCCAATTCTGCTCAAGTCTAGCGCTCTACCACTTCAGCCACAGCACCACTTCTGGTATTCTGAGTGGTTTATTGAAGATAAGAGTCTCACAGACTTTCTTGCCTGGGTTAGCTTTGAACCGTGGTCCTCAGATCTCAGCCTCCTGAGACACTAGTGAGCCAATTGTGCCCGGCTAAAACCATTCTTTATCACTGGCCACTGTATGTTTAGGCTGATTCACTGAATCTGTTGGTAGAGCAGTTTAGACAAAATGCTGGAGCCTCTCATGAATGAGTTGACCTATGTCTCACATGATGGAGTTCTTCCTCTTTGAGGAGTGGGTTCATTACCACAAGAACCCCTCAACGCTGTCCATCATGCAGCCCCAAAACTCACCAAATCGGACGAAATTTCCTGTGGGTGGGCTCGCCAAGACCCTAAACAGACAAGCAAATGGCTCCAGCCTGTCATCGTAGATATTCCGGAGTCTGAGATCTGAGGATGGTGGTTCCAAGCCAGCTTGAGAGGGAGAATTTTTAGATTCTTATATGCCAGGAACGACCAAGAAGTAGGAAGTGGAGTTCTATTGCAGTGGTACCTCTTGGTCTTTGTGGGAAAAAAAGCACAAACACGGTGCTCCTCCCAGAGTTCAACCCAATTTGTGCCTGGCGCACACACACCCCATATAACAAAGTCTGGAGACGGTCATCTTACAATGCAAAAGGTTTATTTGGCTCATAGATCTCGGGATGTGCATGCGATCACCAGGTCCATTGCTGTGTACAGGCTCTGTGAGGCAGGTCGCGTGGAGGAGAAGGAAACCCACCCACCCCATGAAGACAGGGAGACAGGCTGGGGTCCCACACCTCCTCCCTAGGCCCAACCTCAGGGAGCCTCCACCATGCCCCACAGGACCCCAAGAAGACTCCCAAGTTCCAGACAACAGCAGCTGGGGTGAGGGAGAGAGCAGCAGGCCGGGCCTCGAGCCCCTGGCAGGAAGCCGGGGTTTGTGTGGAGGTGATGGGGAGACATGGAGCCCCCTGGACCCCCTGTCCCTTCCTTCTGCTCAGCCTGGTTCCGAACTCTTGACCTGCAAGATTGCACGGGAGCTGGGCCACAGGTCAGGGCTGCTGATTAGGATGGAGCCCCTTGTGCTGGCTTCACCTCCAGCGGGGACGGGATCAGGGAGGGGGGGAGGTGCCCCGGGGTGGCCGGGGCCTGAGGATAACACCGGAGGATCTGGAGCAGTGGCTGTGATGGGATCTAGAGGAGTCATTGTCAGAGGATCTGCAGCAGTGGCTGTGACTGGATCTGGAGGAATCGCTGAGAGAGGATCTGGAGGAATCGCTGGCAGAGGATCTGGAGGAATCCCTGTCAGACGACCTGGAGCCGCTGCTGCCAGAGGATCCGCAGCAGAGGCTGTCAGAGCCCGGTACGATGGGGCCTTTTCTCCTGGGCATCCTGCGGCCGTTCCTGCGTCCACCATGCGCATCACGGGGCCGCGCAGCCGTCCGCACAGACGCAGACGGCATAGGCAGAGCGCGCGCCGGCGGCGTAGGTGGACGCATCGCGGACACAGACGGCGTAGACGTGGCCGACGGAGACACGGGCGCAGCGTCGGGCGTGTGCGTGGATGGTGGACTCGACGTGGCGTCGAGGTGGATGGTGCGGCTCAGGCTGGGAGCTCGCAGGCCGCCATCGGGAGAGGCCAAGGGAGAGGGAGGGGCAGGGAGCAGAGGGGAGCTGGGAGAGACAGACAGACAGACCTGTGTGCAAAAAGATCCAGCAGACAGAAGCACGTCTGATCCCCACGTCACCAGTGTGGGGTGGCTGCTTCCAGAAAGCAGACATCTGTCTTTGGGGTGTTGGATTGTCGAGTCTCCCTGGCTGGCCTGGACCTCACCAACCTCCCTGCTCCCCCTGCTGAGTGGTGGAGGGATTACAGGCATGTGCCACCACAGCTGGGTAGAAAACAGATGCTAAACCTTTCACAGAGACGGAAAAACTGCAGCCCACAAAGCCAGCGGAGGGTTAGAGATGACCCCACCTCCACACGGGACCCTAACACTCAGAGTCTCAGCGATTCCTTCCTTCCTTCCTTCCTTCCTTCCTTCCTTCCTTCCTTCCTTCCTTCCTTCCTTCCTTCCTTCTTTCCTACCTCCCTCCCTTCCTTCCTTCCTTCCTTCCTTCTTTCCTTGTTTCCTTCATTTCTTTTTGTGGGGGTAATTGGCCTTGAACTCAAGGCAGGACTTGGCAGGTAAATTCTCACTTGCTTTTGACTTACAGAAAATTAGTGCTCTAATTTTGAGTAGCACCCAACTTGCAGCTTTTTGCTGATTCAGGAGACTTTCTCCTGGACTTTGCTGCCCATTTAGGCTTTGAACTGAGATCTTTAGCTCTCTGTCCCCCGAATCTGGCATTACAGGCATGAGTCCCAGCTCCCGTATACACAGTGCCATTTCTTATTCCACGCGGACAAACGTGGAATTCAAGGACCACAGCCAGGACTTGAACACCTGGTGATAAAGAATGGATTTGTGGGCAGAATTATTGAACCTGTTGGTAGAGGAGTTTAGAGAATGTGGGGAAGATGTACAGCTCTGGCCTCGGGTTCCAGCCCTAGTTCAGTTGGGGAGGAGCGGGAGGGAGAGGAAGAGGAGGGTGGTAGAAGCAGAGTGATGAGGTGCAGGTGGGGAGAGGCAGAAAGACAGACCCAAAGCCTTGGGTTCCCAAGAGACCACCAAAGGAAAAGACTTCTGAATTGCAACCTCATGGGTTTGGGTTGGCTGCTGGGAAGTAATGGGATTATAGGCATGTGCTACCACACCCGGATAGAAAGCAGATTGCTAAACCACTCATAGACTGAAGGACTGGAGCCCCATAATGTCGACTGAGGTTACAGATGACCCTGTTTCCACACGGGAACCCCAAGACTCAGAAGATCAGAGAGTCGTTTCCTCCTTCCTTTTTTCTTCCTTCCTTCCTTCCATCCATCCTTCTTTCCTTCCTAGTGCTGGTACTCAGTCTAGAACCCCAGGCAAGGCTTTGCATTTGCTTTTTCACTTTTTCTTTCTTCCACATGTCTGCCCCTCTACCACTTTGAGTCACACAAGACTTTCAGCGTTTTGCTGGTTCATTCGTGTTTTTATGGACTTTCCTGCCCAGTCAGGCTTTGAACTGAGATTTTAGCTCTCAGCCTCTTCAACATCTGGGATAACAGGGATGAGTCCCAGCACCTGGCTTCAATAGGAGCATTTCTTTAGTTTTTGGTCAGTTGTGGGGCTTCAACTCTGGGCTTGGGCGCTGTCCCTCAACTCTTCAGCTCAAGGGGAGCGCTCTACCACTTAAGCCACAGTGCCACTTCTGGTTTTCTAGTGGTTTACACACACACACACACACACACACACACACACACACACTCCATATAACAAAGTCTGGACACGGTCATCTCGCAATGCAGAAGGTTTATTGAGCTCACAGTGGTGGAGGTGTGCACACATTGCCAGCTCCATTGCTGGGTGAGGCAGGTCTGGTGGAGGAGGAGGAAACCCCCCCAATCCAGGCCGGTCACAGCAGACAGGGGACAGGCTGGGGTCCCACACACACCCCCAACCCCAATCTCGGGGAGCCCCACCCTGCCCCACAGGGCCCCGTGTGGTGAGGGGATCAGCAGGTCGGGCCGGGCCTCGATCCCTGGCAGCAGCGGGGGTTTGCGTGGAGGTGATGGGGAGTCCCGGGCCATCGACCCCCTGCCCCTCCTGCTCAGCCTGGATCCGAACTCGTGGCCTACATGATCGCACACGACTTTGTGGATGTACATGACGTACACGACACGGACGCAGACTCAGATGCATCCTCAGATGGTGTAGACCGAGATGGAGCCGACGCAGCCCTGGACCCGGCTGCGGGCATAGACGACCCCGTGGACGTGCGCATAGGAGCCGGGGTCGATGTAGACGTAGACGACGTAGATGACGTAGACGACGTAGATGACGTAGACGACGCGGACACAGCGTCGGGCGCAGTGGTGGACGGCGTCACTGACATGGAAGGCGCAGGCTGCGCTGCAGGCGGAGACGCAGAGGACGAAGCTGACGCTGGAGGCCACGCTGCAGCTGGAGCTGTGGACGCTGTGGACCACGGGAAATCACAGAGGTAGACGTCCACATAGGAGGGGTAGTCGAGCGTCAGCACCGAAGACAGAAGCGTAGCCCACGCAGAAGACGTAGACGCTGTGGCGTAGGCTCCGCTGTGGACGTAGCTGTGGACAGAGGCGGGGACGCGGGCGGCGTAGGTGCAGACGGGGGAATGAAGGCGTACGCAGGCGTGGACTCAGGAATAAACATGAACGTTGGCGTAGGCCTCGAGACATTGGTTGGAGAAGGCGGGGACGGAGGTTCCGCTGGGGGCGCAGGCTCCGCTGGGGGCGAAGGCTCCGCGGGGTGCGCATGCTCCACTGGGGGCGCATGATCAAATGGGGACGGGGGCATGCCTAGGAACGGACGCATGGCTGGGGCTGAGGCAGCGACAGAGACCTAGAGCTGCAGATGCAGGCGCTGGCGCTGGCTGCGCAGGGCTGCAGGCGCATTTATACTCCCAGGTGCAGGTGTGGCCGTGGGTGTGGCACAGGCCTGCCCAGGGCGGGACCGCAGAGGGCATCAGGACAGAGGTGGGCCCAGGAGTGGAGCTCAGGCCTGCAGTTCCAGCCCTAGGCTGGGGGAGGGAGGGGTGTGTGGGAGGGGGAGGGGGAGGATGGGGAGACAGACAGACTGACAGACTCACGAGGTCACACAGAGCCAGCAAAGAGAAAGATTTATGCATCTCCATCTCAGGGTTTGGGGGGGTCTTTTTTAAAAACCAGACATCTTTCTGTTGGATTGTGTTCCTAGAGTCTCCCTGGCTGGCCTGGAATTCACAATCCTCCTTCCTCCAGTGTCTGAGAGGGGATGGATTATAGGCTGGGCCCTGCCCCTGTATAGAAAAGGGATTGCTGAACCATTTATAGAGTGAAGAACATGTGCCCAACATTGTCGGCTGAGGTTAAAGAGAGCCTGACTTCTACACAGGAACCCCGATACCCAGCGTCGCTGAGATCCCTTCCTTCCTTCCTTCCTGCCTGCCTGCATTCCCTCCTTCCTTCCTTCCTTCCTTTCTACCTTCCTTCCTTCCTTCTTCCCTTCCTTTCTTCTATTCTAGTGCTGGTACTGGGGCCGTGCATCATATATTCTCAGTGTAATATGTTTTCACTCAAGCCTGGTGCACTACCATTTTGAGCTGCAACATGACCTCCAGCATTTTGCTGGTTCAATAGCCTTGCTCGAGGACTTTCTTACCCAGGGCGGGATTTGCACTGAGCTCTTCAGCTCTGAGCCTCCTGAATATCTGGGATTACAGGCAAGAGTCACCAGCACCCAGATTCAACAGAGCCATTTCTTGTTCTACCACATGGACAGCGTGGAATTCAAGAAGTTTTCTAATGACTGAACAGCTGCTGATAAAGAATGGGATTTGAGGCAGAGTGCTTGAACCTGTTGACAGCGCAGCTGAGAGAAAATGGGGAAGCTATGAATGAATGAATGCATGTCTTTCTCTCATAGTCTTTGAGGACTGGGTTCATTACCGCCACAACCCCTGAAAGCTGTGCACATTGTATCTCTGAACCCCACCAAATGTGATCAAGTCTCATGTTGGTCACCAGAGTCTAAGGAGATAAGCCAGGCTTTCTCCCTGCCATCCTAGCTACTCAGGAGGCTGAGATCTGAGGATGGCTATCCAAAGTCAGGCTAGGCAGGTTGAAAGCCAGGCTGGGTAGGAAATTCTGTGAGACTCTGATCTTCATGGAACCACGAGAAAGTCAAAGTAGAGCAGTAGCTCCAGGGGTAGAGCACCTGCCTTGTACAAAATTTCCAAAAGGACAATGCTCAGGCCTTCAGTTAACACCCCAGGCCTGACACACACACACACACACACACACACCATATAACAAAGTCTGGACGCGGTCATCTAGCAATGCAGAAGGTTTATTGGGCTCACAGTGGTGGAGGTATGCACACATCGCCAGCTCCATTGCTGTGTGAAGCAGGTCGGGTGGAGGAGGAGGAAACCCCCCCCACCCCAGGCTGGTCACAGAAGACACCCCCTCCCTAGGCCGGATCATGAGGAGCCCCCACCATGCCCCACAGAGCCCCAGAGAGACCCCCAAGTTCCAGACAACAGCAGCTGGGGTGAGGGAGAGAGCAGCAAGCTGAACCGGGCCTTGAGCCCCTGGCAGGGAACGGGGTGTGTGTGGAAGTGATGAGGAGCCATGGAGTCCCCTGGACCCTCTGTTGAAGGACAATCCAGGGACTCATACCTATAATCCCAGATATTCAGGAGTTTGAGAACTAAGCATCTCAGTTCAAAGCCTGCCTAGGCAGGAAGGTCCATGAGAAAGTCTACCAAACAAGCAAAATGCTGAAAGTAGAGCTGCGAGTCAAAATGCTAGAGCACCACTTCTGAGTGAGAAAAAACATTCAAGACCTGAATTGGGTCTTGAACTCTGGGCCTGGACGCTGTCACTCCCCAATTCTGCTCAAGTCTAGCACTCTACCACTTCAGCCACGGCACTACTTCCGGTTTTCTGAGTGGTTTATGGAAGATAAGAGTCTCACAAACTTTCTTGCCTGGGTTGGCTTTGAACCGTGGTCCTCAGATCTCAGCCTCCTGAGACACTAGTGAGCCAATTGTGCCCGGCTAAAACCATTCTTTATCACTGGCCACTGGATGTTTAGGCTGATTCACTGAATCTGTTGGTAGAGCAGTTTAGACAAAATGCTGGAGCCTCTCATGAATGAGTTGACCTATGTCTCACATGATGGAGTTCTTCCTCTTTGAGGATTGGGTTCATTACCACAAGAACCCCTCAACGCTGTCCATCATGCAGCCCCAAAACTCACCAAATCGGACTAAATTTCCTGTGGGTGGGCTCACCAAGACCCTAAAGAGACAAGCAAATGGCGCCAGCCTGTCATCGTAGATATTCCGGAGTCTGAGATCTGAGGATGGTGGTTCCAAGCCAGCTTGAGAGGGAGAATTTTTAGATTCTTATATGCCAGGAACGACCAAGAAGTAGGAAGTGGAGTTCTATTGCAGTGGTACCTCTTGGTCTTTGTGGGAAAAAAAGCACAAACACGGTGCTCCTCCCAGAGTTCAACCCAATTTGTGCCTGGCGCACACACACCCCATACAACAAAGTCTGGAGACGGTCATCTTACAATGCAAAAGGTTTATTTGGCTCATAGATCTCGGGATGTGCATGCGATCCCCAGGTCCATTGCTGTGTACAGGCTCTGTGAGGCAGGTCGCGTGGAGGAGAAGGAAACCCACCCACCCCATGAAGACAGGGAGACAGGCTGGGGTCCCACACCTCCTCCCTAGGCCCAACCTCAGGGAGCCCCCACCATGCCCCACAGGACCCCGAGGAGACCCCCAAGTTCCAGACAACAGCAGCTGGGATGAAGGAGAGAGCAGCAGGCCGTTCCTCGAGCCCCTGTCAGGAAGCCGGGGTGTGTGTGGAGGTGATGGGGAGACATGGAGCCCCCGGATCCCCTCTCCCTTCCTTCTGCTCAGCCTGGTTCTGAACTCTTGGCACACAAGATTGCACGGGAGCTGGGCCACAGGTCAGGGCTGCGATGAGGATGGAGCCCCTTGTGCTGGCTTCACCTCCAGCGGGGACGGGATCGGGGAGGAGGGGAGGTGCCCCGGGGTGGCCGGGGCCTGAGGATAACACCGGAGGATCTGGAGCAGTGGCTGTGACAAGATCTGGAGAAATCACTGTCAGAGGATCTGGAGGAATCAGTGTCAGAGGATCTGGAGGAATCACTGTCAGAGGATCTTGAGGAGTCGCTGACAGAAGATCTGGAGCAGTGGCTGTGACAGGATCTGGAGGAATCGCTGTCGGAGGATCTGCAGCAATGGCTGTGATCAGATCTGGAGGAATCGCTGGCAGAGGATCTGGAGCAGTCGCTGTGAGACCATCTGGAGGAATCACTGTCAGACGATCTGGAGCAGTGGCTGTGACAGGATCTGGAGCAGCTGCTGTCAGAGGATCCGCAGCAGAGGCTGTCAGAGCCGGGGACGATGGGGCCTTTTCTCCTGGGCATCCTGCGGCCGTTCCTGCGTCCACCATGCGCATCCCGGGGCCGCGCAGCCTTCCGCACAGACGCAGACGGCGTAGGCAGAGCGCGCGCCGGCGGCGTAGGCGGACGCATCGCGGACGCAGACGGCGTAGACGTGGCCGGCGGAGACTCGGGCGCAGCGTCGGGCGTGTGCGTGGACGGTGGACTCGACGTGGCGTCGAGGTGGACGGTGCGGCGCAGGCTGGGAGCTCGCAGCCGCCATCGGGAGAGGCGGAGGGAGAGGGAGGGGCAGGGAGGAGAGGGGAGCTGGGAGAGACAGACAGACAGACCCGGGTGCACAAAGATGCAGCAGACAGAAGCACGTCTGATCCCCACGTCACCAGTGTGGGGTGGCTGCTTCCAGAAAGCTGACATCTGTCTTTGGGGTGTTGGATTGTCGAGTCTCCCTGGCCGGCCTGGACCTCACCAGCCTCCCTGCTCCCCCTGCTGAGTGGTGGAGGGATTACAGGCGTGTGCCACCACAGCTGGGTAGAAAACAGATGCTAAACCTTTCACGGAGACTGAAGAACTGCAGCCCACAAAGCCAGCGGAGGGTGAGAGATTACCCCACCTCCACACGGGACCCTGACACTCAGAGTCTCAGAGATTCCTTCCTTCCTTATTTTTTGGTCAGTTATGGGGCCTGAACTCTGGGCCTGGGCACTGTCCCTGCACTCTTCAGCTCAAGGCAAGCGCTCTACTGCTTGAGCCACAGCGCCACATCTGGTTTTCTAGTGGTTTATTGGAGATCAGAGTCTCACGGTCTCTCCTGCCCAGGCTGGCTTTGAATCGCCATCCTGAGATCTCAGCTTCCTGAGTAGCTAGGATGGCATGCTTGAGCCTGTCTTCACCTCTGTCATCCTAGCTACTCCGGGGGCTGAGATTTGAGGCTGGATATTCGAAACCAGCCTGGATCTGCCTCGGCAGGAGACTGAGACCCTGGTGCCCAAGGAGCCACCAAGGAATGGCAAGTGGGTTTGGGCTCAAGTGCTAGCTCTTCTCTTGTAGGAAAACAAAGCAGTGGGAAGGGCTCATCCCATAGTTCAGAACAGTTATTGGCTTGTGCGCACCCGCGCAAACACACACACACTCCATATAACAAAGTCTGGACACGCTCATCTCGCAATGCAGAAGGTTTATTGGGCTCACAGTGGTGGAGGTGTGCACGCGATCGCCAGCTCCATTGCTGTGTGAGGCAGGTCGGGTGGAGGAGGAGGAAACCCACCCACCCCAGGCCGGTCACAGCAGACAGGGGACAGGCTGGGGTCCCACACACACCCCCAGTCCCAATCTCGGGGATCCCCCACCCTTCCCCACAGGGCCCCGTGGGGTGAGGGGAGCAGCAGGCCGGGCCGGGCCTCGATCCCTGGCAGCAGCCGGGGTTTGCGTGGAGGTGATGGGAGTCCCGGGCCCTCGACCCCCTGTCCCTTCCTCCTGCCCAGCCTGGATCCGAACTCGTGGCCTACATGATCGCACACGACTTTGTGGACGTCGATGACGTAGACGACACGGACGCAGACTCGCCTGCATCTGCAAACACTGTAAACCAAGACGAAGCCGACGTAGCCCCGGACCCGGCTGCGGGCGTAGACGACCCCGTGGACGTGCGCATAGGAGCCGGGGTCGATGTAGACGTAGACGACGTAGATG
The DNA here is from genome assembly GCF_024711535.1 of Dipodomys merriami. Classification (NCBI taxonomy): domain Eukaryota; kingdom Metazoa; phylum Chordata; class Mammalia; order Rodentia; family Heteromyidae; genus Dipodomys; species Dipodomys merriami. The sequence continues at coordinate 73,038 of NW_027202873.1, forward strand.
ACGTAGACGACGTAGATGACGTAGACGACGCGGACACAGCGTCGGGCGCAGTGGTGGACGGCGTCACTAACATGGAAGGCGCAGGCTGCGCTGCAGGCGGAGACGCAGAGGACGAAGCTGACGCTGGAGGCCACGCTGCAGCTGGAGCTGTGGACGCTGTGGACCACGGGAAATCACAGAGGTAGACGTCCACATAGGAGGGGTAGTCGAGCGTCAGCACCGAAGACAGAAGCGTAGCCCACGCAGAAGACGTAGACGCTGTGGCGTAGGCTCCGCTGTGGACGTAGCTGTGGACAGAGGCGGGGACGCGGGCGGCGTAGGTGCAGACGGGGGAATGAAGGCGTACGCAGGCGTGGACTCAGGAATAAACATGAACGTTGGCGTAGGCCTCGAGACATTGGTTGGAGAAGGCGGGGACGGAGGTTCCGCTGGGGGCGCAGGCTCCGCTGGGGGCGAAGGCTCCGCGGGGTGCGCATGCTCCACTGGGGGCGCATGATCAAATGGGGACGGGGGCATGCCTAGGAACGGACGCATGGCTGGGGCTGAGGCAGCGACAGAGACCTAGAGCTGCAGATGCAGGCGCTGGCGCTGGCTGCGCAGGGCTGCAGGCGCATTTATACTCCCAGGTGCAGGTGTGGCCGTGGGTGTGGCACAGGCCCGCCCAGGGCGGGACCGCAGAGGGCATCAGGACAGAGGTGGGCCCAGGAGTGGAGCTCAGGCCTGCAGTTCCAGCCTTAGGCTGGGGGAGGGAGGGGTGTGTGGGAGGGGGAGGGGGAGGATGGGGAGACAGACAGACTGACAGACTCACGAGGTCACACAGAGCCAGCAAAGAGAAAGATTTATGCATCTCCATCTCAGGGTTTGGGGGGGTCTTTTTTAAAAACCAGACATCTTTCTGTTGGATTGTGTTCCTAGAGTCTCCCTGGCTGGCCTGGAATTCACAATCCTCCTTCCTCCAGTGTCTGAGAGGGGATGGATTATAGGCCTAGGCCCTGCCCCTGTATAGAAAAGGGATTGCTGAACCATTCATAGACTGAAGAACAGGTGCCCAACATTGTCGGCTGAGGTTAAAGAGAGCCTGACTTCTACACAGCGTCGCTGAGATCCCTTCCTTCCTTCCTTCCTGCCTGCCTGCATTCCCTCCTTCCTTCCTTCCTTCCTTTCTACGTTCCTTCCTTCCTTCTTCCCTTCCTTTCTTCTATTCTAGTGCTGGTACTGGGGCCGTGCATCATGTATTCTCAGTGTAATATGTTTTCACTCAAGCCTGGTGCACTACCATTTTGAGCTGCAACATGACCTCCAGCATTTTGCTGGTTCAATAGCCTTGCTCGAGGACTTTCTTACCCAGGGCGGGATTTGCACTGAGCTCTTCAGCTCTGAGCCTCCTGAATATCTGGGATTACAGGCAAGAGTCACCAGCACCCAGATTCAACAGAGCCATTTCTTGTTCTACCACATGGACAGCGTGGAATTCAAGAAGTTTTCTAATGACTGAACAGCTGCTGATAAAGAATGGGATTTGAGGCAGAGTGCTTGAACCTGTTGACAGCGCAGCTGAGAGAAAATGGGGAAGCTATGAATGAATGCATGTCTTTCTCTCTAGTCTTTGAGGACTGGGTTCATTACCGCCACAACCCCTGAAAGCTGTGCACATTGTATCTCTGAACCCCACCAAATGTGATCAAGTCTCATGTTGGTCACCAGAGTCTAAGGAGATAAGCCAGGCTTTCTCCCTGCCATCCTAGCTACTCAGGAGGCTGAGATCTGAGGATGGCTATCCAAAGTCAGGCTAGGCAGGTTGAAAGCCAGGCTGGGTAGGAAATTCTGTGAGACTCTGATCTTCATGGAACCACGAGAAAGTCAAAGTAGAGCAGTAGCTCCAGGGGTAGAGCACCTGCCTTGTACAAAATTTCCAAAAGGACAATGCTCAGGCCTTGAGTTAACACCCCAGGCCTGACACACACACACACACACACACACACACACACACACACACACCATATAACAAAGTCTGGACGCGGTCATCTTGCAATGCAGAAGGTTTATTGGGCTCACAGTGGTGGAGGTATGCACACATCGCCAGCTCCATTGCTCTGTGAGGCAGGTCGGGTGGAGGGGGAGGAAACCCACCCACCCCAGGCCGGTCACAGAAGACACCCCCTCCCTAGGCCCGATCATGAGGAGCCCCCACCATGCCCCACAGAGCCCCAGAGAGACCCCCAAGTTCCAGACAACAGCAGCTGGGGTGAGGCAGAGAGCAGCAAGCTGAACCGGGCCTTGAGCCCTTGGCAGGGAACGGGGTGTGTGTGGAAGTGATGAGGAGCCATGGAGTCCCCTGGACCCTCTGTTGAAGGACAATCCAGGGACTCATACCTATAATCCCAGATATTCAGGAGTTTGAGAACTAAGCATCTCAGTTCAAAGCCTGCCTAGGCAGGAAGGTCCATGAGAAAGTCTACCAAACAAGCAAAATGCTGAAAGTAGAGCTGCGAGTCAAAATGCTAGAGCACCACTTCTGAGTGAGAAAAAACATTCAAGACCTGAATTGGGTCTTGAACTCTGGGCCTGGACGCTGTCACTCCCCAATTCTGCTCAAGTCTAGCACTCTACCACTTCAGCCACGGCACTACTTCCGGTTTTCTGAGTGGTTTATGGAAGATAAGAGTCTCACAAACTTTCTTGCCTGGGTTGGCTTTGAACCGTGGTCCTCAGATCTCAGCCTCCTGAGACACTAGTGAGCCAATTGTGCCCGGCTAAAACCATTCTTTATCACTGGCCACTGGATGTTTAGGCTGATTCACTGAATCTGTTGGTAGAGCAGTTTAGACAAAATGCTGGAGCCTCTCATGAATGAGTTGACCTATGTCTCACATGATGGAGTTCTTCCTCTTTGAGGATTGGGTTCATTACCACAAGAACCCCTCAACGCTGTCCATCATGCAGCCCCAAAACTCACCAAATCGGACTAAATTTCCTGTGGGTGGGCTCACCAAGACCCTAAAGAGACAAGCAAATGGCGCCAGCCTGTCATCGTAGATATTCCGGAGTCTGAGATCTGAGGATGGTGGTTCCAAGCCAGCTTGAGAGGGAGAATTTTTAGATTCTTATATGCCAGGAACGACCAAGAAGTAGGAAGTGGAGTTCTATTGCAGTGGTACCTCTTGGTCTTTGTGGGAAAAAAAGCACAAACACGGTGCTCCTCCCAGAGTTCAACCCAATTTGTGCCTGGCGCACACACACCCCATACAACAAAGTCTGGAGACGGTCATCTTACAATGCAAAAGGTTTATTTGGCTCATAGATCTCGGGATGTGCATGCGATCCCCAGGTCCATTGCTGTGTACAGGCTCTGTGAGGCAGGTCGCGTGGAGGAGAAGGAAACCCACCCACCCCATGAAGACAGGGAGACAGGCTGGGGTCCCACACCTCCTCCCTAGGCCCAACCTCAGGGAGCCCCCACCATGCCCCACAGGACCCCGAGGAGACCCCCAAGTTCCAGACAACAGCAGCTGGGATGAAGGAGAGAGCAGCAGGCCGTTCCTCGAGCCCCTGTCAGGAAGCCGGGGTGTGTGTGGAGGTGATGGGGAGACATGGAGCCCCCGGATCCCCTCTCCCTTCCTTCTGCTCAGCCTGGTTCTGAACTCTTGGCACACAAGATTGCACGGGAGCTGGGCCACAGGTCAGGGCTGCGATGAGGATGGAGCCCCTTGTGCTGGCTTCACCTCCAGCGGGGACGGGATCGGGGAGGAGGGGAGGTGCCCCGGGGTGGCCGGGGCCTGAGGATAACACCGGAGGATCTGGAGCAGTGGCTGTGACAAGATCTGGAGAAATCACTGTCAGAGGATCTGGAGGAATCAGTGTCAGAGGATCTGGAGGAATCACTGTCAGAGGATCTGGAGGAGTCGCTGTCAGAAGATCTGGAGCAGTGGCTGTGACAGGATCTGGAGGAATCGCTGTCGGAGGATCTGCAGCAATGGCTGTGATCAGATCTGGAGGAATCGCTGGCAGAGGATCTGGAGCAGTCGCTGTGAGACCATCTGGAGGAATCACTGTCAGACGATCTGGAGCAGTGGCTGTGACAGGATCTGGAGCAGCTGCTGTCAGAGGATCCGCAGCAGAGGCTGTCAGAGCCGGGGACGATGGGGCCTTTTCTCCTGGGCATCCTGCGGCCGTTCCTGCGTCCACCATGCGCATCCCGGGGCCGCGCAGCCTTCCGCACAGACGCAGACGGCGTAGGCAGAGCACGCGCCGGCGGCGTAGGCGGACGCATCGCGGACGCAGACGGCGTAGACGTGGCCGGCGGAGACTCGGGCGCAGCGTCGGGCGTGTGCGTGGACGGTGGACTCGACGTGGCGTTGGGGTGGACAGTGCGGCTCAGGCTGGGAGCCCTCAGCCGCCATCGGGAGAGGCCGAGGGAGAGGGAGGGGCAGGGAGGAGAGGGGAGCTGGGAGAGACAGACAGACAGACCCGGGTGCACAAAGATGCAGCAGACAGAAGCACCTCTGATCCCCACGTCACCAGTGTGGGGTGGCTGCTTCCAGAAAGCTGACATCTGTCTTTGGGGTGTTGGATTGTCGAGTCTCCCTGGCTGGCCTGGACCTCACCAGCCTCCCTGCTCCCCCTGCTGAGTGGTGGAGGGATTACAGGCGTGTGCCACCACAGCTGGGTAGAAAACAGATGCTAAACCTTTCACGGAGACTGAAGAACTGCAGCCCACAAAGCCAGCGGAGGGTGAGAGATGACCCCACCTCCACACGGGACCCTGACACTCAGAGTCTCAGAGATTCCTTCCTTCCTTATTTTTTGATCAGTTATGGGGCCTGAACTCTGGGCCTGGGCGCTGTCCCTGCACTCTTCAGCTCAAGGCAAGCGCTCTACTGCTTGAGCCACAGCGCCACATCTGGTTTTCTAGTGGTTTATTGGAGATCAGAGTCTCACGGTCTCTCCTGCCCAGGCTGGCTTTGAATCGCCATCCTGAGATCTCAGCTTCCTGAGTAGCTAGGATGGCATGCTTGAGCCTGTCTTCACCTCTGTCATCCTAGCTACTCCGGGGGCTGAGATTTGAGGCTGGATATTCGAAACCAGCCTGGATCTGCCTCGGCAGGAGACTGAGACCCTGGTGCCCAAGGAGCCACCAAGGAATGGCAAGTGGATTTGGGCTCAAGTGCTAGCTCTTCTCTTGTAGGAAAACAAAGCAGTGGGAAGGGCTCATCCCATAGTTTAGAACAGTTATTGGCTTGTGCGCACCCGCGCAAACACACACACACTCCATATAACAAAGTCTGGACACGGTCATCTCGCAATGCAGAAGGTTTATTGGGCTCACAGTGGTGGAGGTGTGCACGCGATCGCCAGCTCCATTGCTGTGTGAGGCAGGTCGGGTGGAGGAGGAGGAAACCCACCCACCCCAGGCCGGTCACAGCAGACAGGGGACAGGCTGGGGTCCCACACACACCCCCAGTCCCAATCTCGGGGATCCCCCACCCTTCCCCACAGGGCCCCGTGGGGTGAGGGGATCAGAAGGCCTGGCCGGGCCTCGATCACTGGCAGCAGCCGGGGTTTGCGTGGAGGTGATGGGAGTCCCGGGCCCTCGACCCCCTGTCCCTTCCTCCTGCCCAGCCTGGATCCGAACTCGTGGCCTACATGATCGCACACGACTTTGTGGACGTCGATGACGTAGACGACACGGACGCAGACTCGCCTGCATCTGCAAACACTGTAAACCAAGACGAAGCCGACGCAGCCCCGGACCCGGCTGCGGGCGTAGATGACCCCGTGGACGCGCGCACAGGAGCCTCGGACGACGTAGCCGTGGATGACGTAGATGACGTAGATGATGCAGACCCAGAGTCGGGCGCATTGGCAAACGCAGGCGGAGACACAGGTGCCGACGACAGATACGCAGGGGACCAAGCTGACGCTGGAGGCCACGCTGCAGGCGGAGCCGAGGACGCTGTGGACCACAGGTGATCATAGCGGTAGACGACGTAGACATGGGAGGGGTAGATGTCGACATACGAGGGGTAGTCGGGCGAACTCATCGCAGACAGAGGCGTAGTGTACGCAGAAGACGTAGACGCTGTGGACGCAGATGCGGACGCCGGCGTAGGCTCCGCTGTGTCCGTAGGCATGGACGTGGACGGCGGCATAGGTGAAGATGAGGGAATGAACTCCTCGTACGCAGGCGTGGACATATAGTCTGGAGTAAAACTGAACATTGGCGTAGGCCTCAAGACATACCTTGGAGAAGGTGCGTACGCCTCCTCCACGCCATACACCTCCTCCGCTGGGGGCGCAGGCTCCGCTGGGGGCGCAGGCTCCGCTGGGGGCGCAGGCTCCGCTGGGGGCGCAGGCTCCGCTGGGGGCGCAGGCTCTGCTGAGGACAGGAGCAGGCGTGTGAACAGACGCATGGCTGAGGCTGAGGCTGAGGCTGAGGCTGAGGCTGTGGTCGTCTGCAGAGCTGGAGACAGCAACAGAGACCTAGAGCTGCAGATGCAGGCGTTGGCGCTGGCTGCGCAGGGCTGCAGGCGCATTTATACTCCCAGGTGCAGGTGTGGCCGTGGGTGTGAGCACAGGCCCGCCCAGGGCGGGACCGCAGAGGGCATCAGGACAGAGGTGGGCCCAGGAGTGGAGCTCAGGCCTGCAGTTCCAGCCCTAGGCTGGGGGAGGGAGGGGTGTGTGGGAGGGGGAGGGGGAGGATGGGGAGACAGACAGACTGACAGACTCACGAGGTCACACAGATCCAGCAAAGAGAAAGACTTCTGCATCTCCATCTCAGGTTGTTGGGGTGTCTTGTTAAAAAATCACACAGCTTTCTTTCTAATTTGTGTTCCTGGAGTCTCCCTGGCAGGCCTGGAATTCACAATCCTCCTTCCTCCAGCTGCTCAGAGGGGACTGGATTATAGGCCTGGGCCCTGCCCCTGAATAGAAAAGGGATTGCTAAACCATTCATAGACTGAAGAACAGGCACCCAACAATGTCGGCTGAGGTTAAAGAGAGCCTGACTTCTACAGAGGAACCCCGATACTCAGCGTCGCTGAGATTCCTTCCTTCCTTCCTTTCTACCTTCCTTCCTTCCTTCTTCCCTTCCTTCCTTCCTTTCTTCTAGTGCTGGTACTGGGGCCGTGCATCATGCATTCTCAGTGGGATGTGTTTTCTCTCAAGCCTGGTCCGCTACCCTTTTGAGCTACAACATGATCTCCAGCATTTTGCTGGTTCAATAGCCTTGCTCGAGGACTTTCTTACCCAGGGCAGGCTTTGCAATGAGCTCTTCAGCTCTGAGCCTCCTGAATATCTGGGATGACAGGCAAGAGTCATCAGCACCCAGATTCAACAGAGCCATTTCTTTTTCTACCAAATGGACAACATGGAATTTAAGAAGTTTTGTAATGACAGAACAGCTGCTGATAAAGAATGGGATTTTAGGCAGAGTGTTTGAACCTGTTGCAAGCGCAGTTGAGAGAAAATGGGGAAGCTATGAATGAATGAATGCATGTCTTTCTCTCATAATCTTTGAGGACTGGGTTCATTACCGCCACAACCCCTGAAAGCTGTGCACATTGTATCTCTGAACTCCACCAAATGTGATCAAGTCTCATGTTGGTCACCAGAGTCTAAGGAGATAAGCCAGTGGCTTTCTGCCTGCCATCCTAGCTACTCAGGAGGCTGAGATCTGAGGATGGCTATTCAAAGTCAGGCTAGGCAGGATGAAAGCCAGGCTGAGTAGGAAATTCTGTGAGACTCTGATCTTCATGGAAACATGAGAAAGTCGAAGTAGAGCAGTAGCTCAAGGGGTAGAGCACCTGCCTTGTACAAAAATTCCAGAAGGACAATGGTCACGCCTTGAGTTAAAACCGCATGCCACACACACACACACACACACACACACACACACACACACACACACACACACAAAGTCTGGACACCATCATCTTGCAATGCAGAAGGTTTATTGAGTTCACAGTGGTGGAGGTGTGCACACGATCACCAGCTCCATTGCTGTGTGAGGCAGGTCGGGTGGAGGTGGAGGAAACCCACCTACACCAGGCCCAATCTCGGGGACCCCCACCCTGCCCCACAGCGCCCCGTGGGGGTGAGGGGAGCAGCAGGCCAGGCCAGGCCTCGATCCCTGGCAGCAGCCGGGGTTTGCGTGGAGGTGATGGGAGTCCCGGGCCCTCGACCCCCTGTCCCTCCTGCTCAGCCTGGATCCGAACTCGTGGCCTACATGATCGCACACGACGTTGTGGACGTAGATGACGTAGACGACACGGACGCAGACTCGCCTGCATCTGCAAACACTGTAAACCAAGACGAAGCCGACGCAGCCCCGGACCCGGCTGCGGGCGTAGACGACCCCGTGGACGCGCGCACAGGAGCCTCGGACGACGTAGCCGTGGATGACGTAGATGACGTAGATGATGCAGACCCAGAGTCGGGCGCATTGGCAAACGCAGGCGGAGACACAGGTGCCGACGACAGAGACGCAGGGGACCAAGCTGACGCTGGAGGCCACGCTGCAGGCGGAGCCGAGGACGCTGTGGACCACAGGTGATCATAGCGGTAGACGACGTAGACATGGGAGGGGTAGATGTCGACATACGAGGGGTAGTCGGGCGAACTCATCGCAGAAAGAGGCGTAGTGTACGCAGAAGACGTAGACGCTGTGGACGCAGATGCGGACGCCGGCGTAGGCTCCGCTGTGTCCGTAGGCATGGACGTGGACGGCGGCATAGGTGCAGATGAGGGAATGAACTCCTCGTACGCAGGCGTGGACATATAGTCTGGAGTAAAACTGAACATTGGCGTAGGCCTCAAGACATACCTTGGAGAAGGTGCGTACGCCTCCTCCGCGCCGTACACCTCCTCCGCTGGGGGCGCAGGCTCCGCTGGGGGCGCAGGCTCCGCTGGGGGCGCAGGCTCCGCTGGGGGCGCAGGCTCCGCTGGGGGCGCAGGCTCCGCTGGGGGCGCAGGCTCCGCTGGGGGCGCAGGCTCCGCTGGGGGCGCAGGCTCTGCTGAGGACAGGAGCAGGCGTGTGAACAGACGCATGGCTGAGGCTGAGGCTGAGGCTGTGGTCGTCTGCAGAGCTGGAGACAGCCACAGAGACCTAGAGCTGCAGATGCAGGCGCTGGCGCTGGCTGCGCAGGGCTGCAGGCGCATTTATACTCCCAGGTGCAGGTGTGGCCGTGGGTGTGAGCACAGGCCCGCCCAGGGCGGGACCGCAGAGGGCATCAGGACAGAGGTGGGCCCAGGAGTGGAGCTCAGGCCTGCAGTTCCAGCCCTAGGCTGGGGGAGTTAGGAGTGTGTGGGAGGGGGAGGGGGACCTTAGAGGAGGGGGAAGGGGGGAGGGGTGGGGAGGGACCGACAGACAGACCTGTGTTCACAAAGACCCAGCAAAAGAAACACTTCTAAATGTACATCTCAGGTGCTTGGGGTGGATCTTTCCAAAAGAAGACATCTTTCTTTGGGGTTTTGGGTTTTTGAGTCTCCCTGGCTGGCCTTCAACTCCACAATCCTCCTCCCTGCTCCAAGTGAGAGGTGATGGGATTACAGGCGGGAGCCACCACACCTGGATGGAAAAGAGTTTGCTAAACCTTTCATAGAGATTAGAGAACTGGAGCCTCACAACATCAGCTGATGGGTAGAGATGAGCCTGTAAGAACCAAACTAAAGCCATTTTGTGACAGCTTCTAAAAGTTAACTTGTGTCAGTCCCTAATTCCTGTTCTGTGTGAATGTTGCAAAGGTTGCAAAAATGAGTTAAACAATAACATGTCTGTGCAAAATTTTCAGGAACTGTTATTTAAAGATTGCAGAACACCTCAGAACAGGATGGTTTCGAGACCCACTCAACAGAAGATGAACCACAGGAGATGTCAGCCCCGATGGCTCAAGCAGACACCTGGTCCCTGACCAATCAGAATCGAACTTGTCCCTAAACCATAACACTGCTGTGATTTTGTGGGTTTTGCCTTTATAGGCCCAGCTGTACTGTTGCTCGGGGCCCCCTCCCTTCCTCTGCTGCGTCTGGGGGTATGGGACAAGGCCTGAGCCTTGGCTTGTTGAATACACCTTGCATTTTGTAGTTTGGGTTGCCTGGTCTCTTGATGGTCGTCGGAAGGTCTCTGGGACTTTGGTATAACAGTTGGGGGCTCGTCCCGGATCCCCTGAGGTTCCCTGAGACCCCAGACCCCGAAGGTAAGAAGCGTGCTTAATCTGTGTCTGTGTCTGTGTACGTGTCTCAGTGTTACTTTCGTTTTTTGGCGGTAGTGGCAGACTACATTAAAAACTGCACCAGGGGGTAGACAGGGTGGACTGCAAGGCAGGGGACAGACGTGTCTAAGCTGCAGTCCTGGAGATGGAGGACGCTCCCAATCCTCAGGAAAGGGGTTCCTTGGTACCGCAACACCAAAAAGCCAAGGGTGGGCGCAGGAGCCACGAAGGGCTGATAGAACAGCCAGCGAGTCCACACAGTCTTTGAGATAGTGGAAGTGTCAGAAGGAGATGCTAGATCCCAAAGGAGAGGTCTCAGGAGAGACTATTTTTTGGTGGAAGTGCACTATTGTTGTGTGTGTATTTGTGTTTGTTTGACTTTTTATTCTAGGAGCATTGGAATTAAGATCTAAATTACAGCCCAGAATGGATGAGAACCCTCCCTCAAGCCCTCTTGATTTAACCTTAGGCCATTGGAAAGAAGTTAAGGAGATAGCTCAAAATCAAAGTGTAGCTATTAAGAAGGAAAAGTGGATTGTTGTCTGTTGGAAATTTTCTCTGGCATTCGCCTGGCTTTCCACACTGTGCAGCGCTTTCTTTCGTGTAGTTTGGGTCTGTCTTAATTATGTTTCTTTCTTTGTTTAATGAAACTGCCACTGACTACCTGCAAGTGCCACCAACAAGATCTTAGCCTTGGGCCTTGGCCCAGACAAGATCTTAGCCTCGGGCTTTGGCCCAGGGGGTCTGAGCATGGGGGAAAACCTGTCAGTCTGAGGGGACGGCCGCTAGGAACTTCTTTCCCTTGCCCCAAGATGACTGGGAGTTCTCCTCCACCTTGGAAGGCCCCTGGGTCAACGTTTGCAGGAATCTAAAAGAAAAATCCTCTGGAGGTGAGTAGAGGGGGTTCGAGTCCCCTGGTAAGTGAATGGTGGTGAGATGTCGCCCCATTCACTGAGACCTGATTTTGTCTTTGTGGCCACTTGTCTGTCTTGTTTACTTGGGTGTGGTTTCTGATCTGTTTTCTGAGTTGGGGAAGTTCTGGGTGAGGGTGGCAGGCTCACTCCGCAGACTCTGGATTCAACTTGCTGAGTGAGAACAGAGCAGAGTTGTGGTAGGGATGAACTGGGGGCCCATTAGTCCCCAACTCAGCCTTTGGTTGTTGTCTTGTCTAGTTCTGTTTTAGAATTGGTACCAGTGTTAAATGTGGATCCTTGGTTTTTGTGCTTATTTGTGTTTTTGTTATTTATCTGAACATCTCTGGGGGAATAAAAGTTCCAGCCTCTGGCTGGGCTCGGTCACAGACCTGCTATGCCCCCTTCCTGTGAGGCGTGGAAGGTTACTGGACTAGTTTGGTTCCCTTCAAGCCTCAGGCTGCATTTTCTCCTTGTGGAGGCTGCCAGCAGGGAGGGTGTAGAAGGCTGTGTGCCTGGTTTGGACTTTTTCAGCTAGTCCTGACAATGTAACAATTTGTAAAGTGCTGTTGTCTAAAATTGGATAAAAGAATCAGGCCAGTTTAGTTTCAGGTGACCCCTACCCCAGCCCTCCTCCAACAGAAGGGATTCAAAAGACCCATTTGGTGAATCACCTTGCTAAACAAGCAAGCTCTGGAAAAAAATGAAGCTTAACAAAGGTACTTAGTTTAATTTTTTTTAAAAGTCTTAAATTTTTGTTTAAAAACTTTAAAAAAGGTACGTACAACTGATTTTGATTTTTGTGTGCTTTAAGATTTGTGTGAGAGTTTTTTATGTGCTTGTGAACATGTTCAAGGTAAGAATTGTCGGCATGCTGTAGCAATTGGGTGAGTTTAAATCTAAAATGTAAAAGGTTATGAGGTTTGGACATTACCAAAAACTTTAAAGAACTTTCACATCGTTTTAAATGGCTTTTGAAGGATTTTTTTTTAACTTAATAATTAGAAAATCTTGGGCTGGGATGTAGCTCAGTGGCAAAGCGCTTGCCTTGCAAGTGCAATGTCCTGGGTTCAATCCCCAGTACCAAAAAAGAAAAGACAAAAAAAAATACTGTTAAAAAATATAAAAAAAACCATAGGTCCCATGATTTCCCTTATTTGCAATATCTAGTATATGTATGAGTAAAGCAGAAAAGGTCAGATAAGGTGATGTTAGGAAAATGAACCCTAAGATATGTATTTTAAATGGTTTTTTTCTTTCATGCATTTGTTTCTAATGCATTTATAAGATTATTTCTTTGTTGCTTTGTATGTCCCTCCCCCACAGTATAACCCCTGCTTTCACTGTATTTGATGTCGGTATAATTTGTGGAGGGGAAGGAGAAAAGCAAGTCGTTTAAATAAGGATACAGGTGGACCTGTTGTAACAATGAGAAGTACAAGTTGTTATGTCAAAAACGAACTTTACAACTTGGGGGGGGAGGATTGGGTGGGGGGGAAGGAAGATGGGATGGGAAGGGGAAACAAAGGAGGAGGCTGCAATGCTTGATAAGAAATGTAGTCATTATCTTGCCCATGTAATTGTAACCCCTCTGTACAGTATTTTCACAATAAAAAAAAAAGAAAAAAATATTTTTTAAAAAAGGAATTAGAAAATCTGGTATTTTAAAAGTTAATATTGTAAAATGCATTGGCAGTTTGGGATCTAGTTCCCTTGGCTAAAATTTGGGGATAAATATTAGAAATTTAAATGTAGAGGTTAGCTTAACAGTGTCAAAAATGTTACCAATTTTGTCTGTCTAAAACTGTGTATTTCATCTAAGAACCAGGAGAAAAGAAAGGGAGAAAAACTTAGGAAAACTTAAAAGCCAACAGAAGACCTTTCTTTAGGAGTGAGGGGTGAGCAGGCAGAAGTGCAGTTCAGCTGGTCATGCATGGTGGGACAGGCCCTGGGGGGGGGGTCCACAGATGATGGGGACAGGCCCTGGGAGGAGTCCACCCATGGTGAAAGAGAGCAAGCTGGCACAAACGCAGTTCATCTAACCCTAAAGAATCGGACTGGGTGTGTGGCCACTCCATAGAAGGGGCCGAATGGCCCATTGTTGTTCTGTCCCTTTTCCCTGCAGATATACACTGGAAACATGATGGTTAAAATGAGTGATGTGATCATCTGATTAGCACTGCTAAAACTGCCCCTTGGATATGTTGACATTAACATTAGGAAGGCCTTAAAAAGAGGGTTAAAAAGTTTATTTGTATAATGTGGCTTGCTTTCAATGATGTTCTACAATTAGGATGTTTTTAAAAGTTATAAAGGTGTTAAGTCTAGCTTCTTGGCACAGTGATGGTGATTATAATTTTTGCACTAAGGAAAAATTGTCATTTGAGTTTAATAAGAAGCTTAAAAATTAGGAAGGGATTTTTGGACATAAAGTTTAAAAGTAAAATTATTCTTAACATTTGCCTCAAAGTGCACAAAGGAAAAATTAGGATTACCAATAATTGCTATTCCAGTTTGCTCTTATAAGTATTTTTTTAACAGTTTCCTGCAAGCCCAGAGCAAAAACACAGAGGATCCTTACAAGTTTGTCAGATGTAACTTTGACTCTTAATAAGTTCCAGGTAAGAGCATGTTTAAAAGCTACTTCTTGTTGACCACCTTGTTGCTTTTCATTGGAGTTAAGTGGCCTTTTATGAGACTCATTGATCTGCAAACTGGTTCAAAGCCAGCCCGGGCAGAAAAAGGTCCCTGTGAGACTGTCATCTCTACTCAGCCAGCAGAGTGCTGAAAGAGCAAGCAGAGTTGCTTTGGGACTCAAAGTGACAGAGTGCTAGCCTTGAGCTGGAGAGCTCAGGGACAGCACTCAGGCCCCAAGTTCAAGTCCAGCAACCAACTAAGGGAAATGCCAATGAGGCCTTTAGCCCAGTGTGGAGAAGACACTCCTGGGACGAAAGCAATGGAGGAGCATCCAGAGGCAGTAAGCCACTGCTTGGATGGCAGAAATAATGTCAGATCCTAGAGTCATTTGTGCGTGGCCCTTCAAAAACTGGTCAGAGCCAGGAGGTTATGGGAAGATAGTTTGTAAGCATGCCAAATGTCCATGACTAACTACCTTGTAAGAGACAGGAATTTGCCATCCTCTGTGATAGAAGTGAAAAGCTAAAATTATAAAATGAGGGGGATAGTTTAAATCTCAACCCCTGCATGTGCCAAAAGCTCTAATTGGCAGCAACTTTTGAGCTGACACCAGCCACATGAAATTCACCTGCTCAGGAAAAGGTTTATAAACCTGAGAGTGTTTTTATTGATATCTGTCTGAGGGCCTGCACAGGTAACTTAAGCATTGTTAGGGTCACTAGAGATCACATTCCTAAGCCTTCCAGAAAGATGCTTTTGCAAACCAGAGTGCTAAACAAGCTACACTGCTGTAGGCGGAGAAAAGGTCTGTGCAGTTGTCAAAAGTTAAAATATTGTTCTTACTGACATCTAACCCTGATAGCCTCTTTGTAAAATAGGCTAATGTTATGGGTTCCGGGCTAGGTAGGATCAACACCCCTGAAGTCAGCTTGAAGAAGTTACAGAAGATGGACCTTCGCCCATCAACCCCCTTTTAAGATCAAGAGTCCAGAGTCAATTTTGGAAAAATGAGGTAAAATAAATAAAATTATTTTTTTGAGAAAAAGGCATAAAAAAAAAATAGTGCTAACAGGTGTGCAAGTGTGGAGACTGCATCTGTCGGAGATGGTTACAAGACTAAGCCTTCTGTGTCTGTTTACAAAAATATCTGGTTAGTAAAAAAGTTGTGATTTTGGTAAATTGTCCTGGGCTATTGTTTAAAGATCTTAAAAACCAGCAGGATCAAAGCCTGCCAAGCCTAGGCAATGTATCCTTAACCAGTCTGTGTAGAAATTTGCAGCCCAGCATGAGGTATGAAAGTCTCTTGGAGCCACTGAGAGATCCTGCTGCTGCTGCTGCTGCTGCATATCCTAATGGGTAGAGTTTGAAGACAGCCTCACAGTCACCTGGGGGAAATCTATGTCGTCACCCAGACCGCCTCCACCAGGGTAAAAGTAGACTGAACTCCTGCCTGGTTCCATCATCTGAGACTGCATCTCGGTTGAGCTGCTAAAACTAAGATCGTGTGGGACATTCTTTTAGGTGATATCCAGAAACCCTCTCTATTCCCACAGTGGATTTTGGGGGCAAGGATATCACTGGCTTGCTTGCCTTAGGCACTTCAGTGCATACTGACTGGAAATCCACTCTATAGTCACAGCCTTGTTTGGCTCTGGTACGGTAATAACCTGAGTGTGTTATCAATGCAGGTAGTAATGAGACCCGGCCCTGCTCTTAGCCTTAAAATCTAGCAAGCTTCTTCATCCCAGTGGTGCCTGGAGGCTGTTCTGAGATAACTTGGTTCCACCAGCCACAAAAAAAGAACAAAGGGCAGTTTTAACTCTAGCCACAAAGATGCTCAAGGAATTGAAAAAAAGAGGAAGGTACTAAAGAAAAGCTTGGGAAAGGAATTGGAAAAAAATCGGTATCCTCTGGATATGAAAGGATTTAAAAAGTAAGGATTGTCTTTAAATGTTTGTAAGGAAAGAAGACAAAATTCAGAAAGTTTAAGTATGTAGCAAATGGTATGAATATGTAAAAAATAACATGACTAAGGTCAGAGAAGAACTTAAGAAGAAACAAAGAGGCTTACTACCCTACTATCTACTTTACTGGGACCCCTGGTATTTATTATTCTGTTGCTAACATTTGGACCTTGCCTGCTAAATAGATTGTTATAATATATAAAGAAAAGGTTGGGGACTATACAATTAATGGTACAACACACCTATACTCCTGTAAACACATCTGATGTTCAAACTGAGATGTCCTGTCATCAAGATTGATAACTGTGCCAAAACTCAAGGGGGGAATGTAAGAACCAAACTGAAGCCATTTTGTGACAGCTTCTAAAAGTTAACTTGTGTCAGTCCCTAATTCCTGTTCTGCGTGAATGTTGCAAAGGTTGCAAAAATGAGTTAAACAATAACATGTCTGTGCAAAATTTTTGGGAACTGTTATTTAAAGATTGCAGAACACCCCAGAACAGGATGGTTTCGAGACCCACTCAACAGAAGATGAACCACAGGAGATGTCAGCCCCGATGGCTCAAGCAGACACCCGGTCCCTGACCAATCAGAATCGAACTTGTCCCTGAACCATAGCACTGCTGTAATTTTGTGGGTTTTGCCTTTATAAGCTCAGCTATCTTGTTGCTCGGGGCCTCCTCCCTTACTCTGCTGTGTCTGAGGGTTCGGGATGAGGCCTGAGCCTTGGCTTGTTGAGTAAACCTTGCATTTTGTAGTTCGGGTTGCCTGGTCTCTCGGTGGTTGTCGGAGGGTCTCTGGGACTTGGGTATAACAACCCCACTTCCACATGTGAACCCCGAGACTCAGAGTCTCATAGATTCCTTCCTTCCTTCCTTCCTTCCTTCCTTCCTTCCTTCCTTCCTTCCTTCCTTCCTTCCTTCCTTCCTTCCTTCCTTCCATGTGCTGGTACCTGGTCTTGAACTCAGGGCAGGGCTCTGCATTTGCAGTCTCACTTTGTTTGTTTGCACTCTAGACTGGCGCACTACCATTTTGTGTCGCACCTCAACTTCTAACTTTTGGCTGGTTCATTAGACTTTCTCATGACCTTTCCTGCCCAGTCGGGCTTTGAACTGGGATCTTCAGTTCTCAGCCTCCTGAATATCTAGGGTTATGGTCGTGAGTCCCCAGAGCCTGGCTTCATTTGGGTCATTTCTTATTCCACCAGGACAAACAGGGAAATCAAGGCCCGTTAGCATGAGTGCCACAGCCGGTGATAAAAGAGTGGATTTTTTTAGGCAGGATCGTTGAATCTGTTGGTGGAGAAGTTTATCCATGTCCCCATTCCAAATCTACCCTCTGGGAATCACTCTCCCCGAAAATGACCCCACCAGGAACAGTTGATGAGGGTTTTTTTTTGGGGGGGTCCTTTGTTGATGAATTTTATTGTTTGCAGGGCATGAATACATCTATCTGGTTATCTTTTCATTCAGGGCACAGGAGAAACATCAGTATCCATCCAGCTTCAGACAGCATTGAATCAACCCCTCTCCTCAAGGCTGAGATGGGAAAAACGAGGCCCAGAGAGACCCAAGGCCTCTCCTTTGATAGCCAAAGCGGGGGGTGACCACTTGCTGATATCAGGCTTTGGTTGTGGGAGATGCTGGGCAAATCTTCCCAGGGGGTCTGAATGGCCAAATGGCAATGTCTCATGCTAGATGCTGGGCCTCGCTGTCCCTGTAAGGTAGAGAGATATCCCCCCATTTCATAGACAGTAAACACCCCCATCTTTGTTTGTGAAAAGGAACCTCTCTCTTCAGGACACCAGGCACTTGGTGGAAGTCTGAATCAGGTCTGGCAACAGCAAGATTCTCGTGGCCCCAATGGTGCTTTTTTTTGGGGGGGAAGGGGTTGTTTCGTTGGTGTTGGTCCTAGATCTTGAACTCAGGGCCTGGACACTGTCCCTGTGTTTGTTTCTTTTTTTGTTGTTGTTCAAGGCTAGCGCTCTACCGCTTGAGCCACAGCTCCACTTCCGGTTTTTTGGTGGTTCATTGGAGATAAGAGTCTCGTGTACTTTCCTGCCCAGGCTGGCTTTGAACCCTGATCCTCAGATCTCAGCCTTCTGGGTAGCTGGGATTCCTGGCATGAGCCACCAACAGAAATCTATTGTCTTTCTGTCCCAGAGGTGACAAGAGACAAGCTAGCATCAGATTGTTCCTTCTCAAGGTTCAAAGGAAAAGAAAACCTGCCCCAGGTCCTTTTCCCGGGATTTGTTGCTGGCCGTCCACCTTCCTCAGAAAGAGATCAGAGCAAAATGCCCACAGGTAGGAGATTTCTGGAACACATCGGAATCCTGTCCTTGAGAAATCACAGGAAAGTTATTTCAGAGCCGATGGGACCAAAGATTGGGGCAAAGAAAAAGCCTAAGCAAAACAGAGGACAAAACAATGCTCCCTTGTGAGAAAATACTCAGTGTATTGAGATAAGACAGGCAGAAAATCTGTGTGTGTGTGTGTGTGTGTGTGTGTGTGTGTGTGTGTGTGTGTGTGTGTGTGTGTGTGTGTGTGTGTGTGTGTGCGTGCCAGTATTACTCAGCCCGGGCACTGTCTCTGATCTTTTCTTTTTCTAGTGCTCTACCACTTGAATCACAGCACCACTTGGATCCAGGTTTTTGGTAGTTCATTGGAGCTAAGAGTCTCACAGACTTCTGCTCAGGGCTGGCTTCCAACAGCGATCCTCCGATCTCAGCCTCCTGAGTAGCTAGGATGACAGGCGTGAGCCACTGAAGCCAGGCACAATTCTTACCCGGCTGGTTCAGGTTAACAAGGTCAAAGCCAGGATAAATCTTGAGGCTCCATTCTACTTCTCCCCCACCCCCTGCAAAGTTGGGAAGAGAGAGGACTCTTGCTTTCTTAGAAGAGTTCACTTAAGAGCTGTCCTTAAAATGCGATCAAATGGAGTTCACTGCTAATTGGCAAGCACAGGAGTAATTAATTAATCTCTTCCCCACTCAGGCCTGCCACTGGCTCTGTGAGCCATTAGTTAATTCCCCAAAGCTCCCCGCTGACTTCTATCACGCCTGCTCACCTCTGTCCTGGGGACACGTGCCTTCCTATCCTTCCTTCTTGGATGGTGAGCTCCTGTGTGTGATTCTGGTGGGAACTGATTCCTCCTCCTGTTTTGTTCAAGGTCAAGGGCAGAGTCTGTGTGTCCAGATGGCAGTCTGGGCTTTCCCATCAGCTGATAAGGATTCCGCCATTACAGTCTCCAGGGTACTGCTTTAGATTCTCAGTGTATCTGAGGTGGAGTTTGTGTCAGTCAGCTTTCCATTGCTATGACAAAACACCCAAGACAGACTATTTATCAAAAAAAAAAAAAACCTTTGCCAGGCTCGGGTGACTCCTGCCTGTAATCCTAGCTACTCAGGAGGCTGAGATCTGAGGATCACAGTTCAAAGCCAGCCAGGGCAGGAAAAGTCCATGAGACTCTGATCTCCAGTAAACCACCAGCAAACCGGAAGTGGTGCTGTGGCTCAAGTGGTAGAGCGCTCGCTTTGAGTGGGAAAAGCTCAGAGACAGCACCCAGGTCCTGTATTCTAGCCCCAGGACTGCACCCTCCCCCAAAGCCAGATCAGCTTCTGCCCTGCAGCAAATCAGCAAACCTCACTCTCCATCCTACCTGTTTCCCTCGCCATGGCTGACCTCCAAGATGGAGACAGGGGTCTCTTGTCCCTCTTGTATTAATGTCCCGCAGCAGGGAGTCCGTTGGTCTGAGGCTGGTTTTCTCTCCATAGCCTCTCCTCTGCACATCACGGGTGACATTTCCCTGCAAGCCCTACAGGGAAGCTGTTTTCTCCTCTCTCTTGGAAAGGGCATCCTGGCAGCAGGAGTCACACAATGACAGGCATCCTGCGGGGCTGTGGCCTCTGCTGGGCTATTTCTTTTTTCTTTATAAGCACGCATGGGTTCATGGGAAGAGCAGCTGCAGCTTCACTGGAAATGAGCAGGAGAAGGAGCTGGGGGGGCTGGGGGGGCTGGGGGGGCGGTAAGTAGTCAACTTGGACAATAAATCAGATATTTTATGACTCATTCGAGGTCCAGACTGTTGGATGGAACATTGTGAAGAAATGTCCTTTCCTGGTTATAAAAGCTCATCTCTAAGCCACAGTGGGGCGATGGTTTCCCTTGTCTTCTAGAACAAACCACCACAAGTTTGGTGTCCTGTCTGGGGGGCCGGTGGCGGCTCACACGCCTGTCCTCCCAGCTACTCAGGAGGCTGAGATCGGAGGAGTGTGGTTCGAAGCCAGCCCGGGCAGGAAAAGTCCATGAGACTCTGGTGTCCAATTAATCACAGAAAAAGCTGGAAGTGGTGCTGTGGCTCAAGGAGTTTAGGGACAGACAGTTCCCAGGCCCAGAGTTCAAGGCCCAAGACTGGCAAGATAGATAGATAGATAGATAGATAGATAGATAGATAGATAGATAGATAGATAGATAGATAGATAGATAGATAGATAGATAGATAGATAGATAATAGATAGATAGATAGATAGATAGATAGATGATAGATATAGATGGATAGATAGATAGATAGATATAGATGGATAGATAGATAGATAGATAGATAGATAGATAGATAGATAGATGATAGATATAGATGGATGGATAGATAGATAGATAGATAGATAGATAGATAGATAGATAGATAGATAGATAGATAGATAGATAGATAGATAGATAGATGATAGATATAGATGGATGGATGGATGGATGGATAGATAGATAGATAGATAGATAGATAGATAGATAGATAGATAGATAGATAGATAGATAGATAGATAGATATAGATGGATAGATAGATAGATATAGATGGATAGATAGATATAGATAGATAGATAGATAGATAGATAGATAGATAGATAGATAGATAGATATAGATGGATGGATAGATAGATAGATAGATAGATAGATAGATAGATAGATAGATAGATAGATAGATAGATAGATAGATAGATAGATCTGTGGTCCCCCTGATAGTTACTTGTTTCTGATGCTTGCAATTGGGTTATATAACTCATGAAGGGCGCATCGTGTGCCTTTGAGTGTCTTCTACGTTGTCCCCAATGCCTCTGATGCTGTGTGGACCTAAAAAGACACCCATCAGGTTTGAAGGAATGAAACTCATCCATGAACAAGTGAGTGAGTAGGAAAAGCATTCTTCAGGACTTGGCACTCTGTTGGAACCAGAATGGAAATCTGCCAGTGTGTTCTGAATACTTTATGAATCTGGCTTCACTGGTTTCCCACTAACAAGGCTAACACTTGGCCGGTGATTGCAGCCAGACATTCTGGATGGGGGAGGGAATAAAAGGAGAATATCACTTTAAAATTTATTATTATTATTATTATTGCTGGTCCTGGGGCTTGAACTCAAGGCCTGAGTGCTATCTCTAGCTTCTTTGTGCTCAAGGCTAGAACGCTACTACTTGAGCCACAGCGCCACTTCCAGCTTTTTCTGAGTAGTTTATTGGAGAGAAGAGTCTCGCAGACTTTTCCTGTCTGGGTAGGCTTTGAACTATGATCCTCAGCCTCCTGAGTAGCTAGGATGACAGGGATGAATCATCAGTGCCTGGCTGTTATTATTACTTTTAAATCCTTTTCTTTTGTGTGTTCTAGGGTTCAAACTCCTTGTATTTGTTGACTATTTCTACTTACTCATTTGAAAGTTAATTTGCTTACCTGACAAGATTGTTCATTCTTTTTGGTGGTTAATATTACTACAGTCTTTTTCTTCTTCTTTTTTTTTTTTTTTTGCCAGTCCTGGAGCTTGAACTCAGAGCCCGGGCACTGTCTCTGAGCTTCTTTGGCTCAAGGCTAGTGCTCTACCACTTGAACCACAGCTTCCCAAGGGGCTTTTTGGGGGGTGGTTCATTAGAGATAAGCGTCTCATGGGCTTTCCTGTCTCAGCTGGCCTCGAACTGTCACTGGACAGAGGTGAGGGTCAGTGAAGCTTTCCTTTATAGGCAGGAACTCTTCACTTAGGGTCCTTGACTTTGAAGGAAAGAAAGAGGGAAGGAAGGAAGGAGGGGAGGGAGGGAGGGAGGAAGGGAGGGAGGGAGGGAGGAAGGGAGGGAGGGAGGGAGGGAGGGAAAGAGGAAGGAAGGAAGGAAGGAAGGAAGGAAGGAAGGAAGAAAGAAAGAAAGGAAGGAAGGAAGGAAGGAAGGAAGAAAGAAAGGAAGGAAGGAAGTTAAGAGAGAGAGAGAGAGACACAGACACACAGCTCCTTGGCTGTTGGGGTATTTATAGGGTAAAGGCAGGGGGGGTGTGGCTTCAAAGGTATGTAAGACAGGTGCTTTGCCTTTGCGCTAATCACACCAGGTGTTACCTTCTGAGTCTCCAGGTGAGGATGCATCCTGCCATAAAACAGAGCCATTATCCTTGACATGAGGAGGGGCCCTGCTATCTGCATTGAGGGCGTGTGTGTGTGTGTGTGTGTGTGTGTGTGTGTGTGTGTGTGTGTGTGTGTGTGTGTGTGTGTGTGTGTGTGTGTGTGTGTGTGTGTGTGTGTGTGAAGTTTTAGGAAGGCATACATCCTGTCAGACAAGTGTTAATTCTTTGGGTGAGGGATGCAGACAGACACCCAAATGGGAAGCATCCTGTTGTCTCTCTTTGAAGCAAAGATGGCACTTCAGTGTTTCTCCGGATCTTATTTCTGACTCGCCTTCACCAGGTTTCAGTTTCCTTATTCTGCTTCAGAACCACAATTCTCGGGTTTCAGGTAGGAGCCACTGGGGTCCAGTGGCAAATAAATAGATAAACGCAGTTTTTTCTTCTTCTGCACATTCTTGTTATCTGTAAGTCACTTTCTCATGTAATAGCCCACCAGAATAGCTCCCTCTTTTCCTGGGATTGAGCATTTCTCCAAGCTTCCTGCCCCTACCTTTCCCAACCCCTGTGACTCTTGTCTAGGAATCCTCATGCTCCCTGGGAAGCCAAGCAGGTGGTGCTAACAGAGCAGCAGCAGAAAGAAGCATCTTCCAGTCTTCATCCAGGGCTGGCAGCATCCCAAAGGGCTGGGAGGGAAAGAAGCCATCTGATTGGCCAGCAGGCTAAAGCTGCTTTGCATAAAGTGGTCCAGCCGGATTCTTCAGAAGAGGTGACCTTTCAGGTGAAAATGAGAACTCCACGTGTGACCAGCCCCGCAAAATGGAAAACCACATTGTTAATGGTGGGTCTCTCCCCTCCTTCAAGCAATTATTTATGCTAGGGACTGTGGTTAAGTTCAATGAATGCTCGCGCTAGCATTTGAAGTAATTTGCCTTTGGCTTTCCAAAGGTGCAATTTCTACAGCCAGGATTGCAGCCAATGCCAGATCAAAATAAATAAATGTGTTTTTGTTTTTTTTTTAAACACACATGGGAACTGAACGCACCTTTTCTCTTTCCCTGTTCTTCTCTAAAGGATACAGTGTAACCAGTATTTCATGTCACAATTACATTGTCTAGGGCTGTTTTTTTTGTTTTGTTTTGTTGGAGATGGATGTCAAGAAGATAGATTCAGGCATTATGTCATTTCATGCTTGACATTTGAACAGCCTGGATTTGGGGGGGGGGTGGAGCCAAGCTTCCCCCCTACACCCCCCCATACCAAGGGATAAATGACGTTCCCATTTCATTGATTGAGACCCTGAAGCTTGGGACGTGCTGATTATTTGTGTCCTTTGCGTGTCACTGGTTGGGTTTCTAGACTCTGAAGTGATTGGTTCTCAGGAGATGAGGCCATATAGAAAAGGGGGCCAGGGAGCCCCCTTTTTGCCAGATGGAAGCGCAGCCAGAGATCATGGTGGCCCATGTGACAGACAGGGCCCCGGCAGGACCGTGTTCAGAAAGCGCAGCTCAGGTCTGTCTGTCTGGAACTCTGGTCTGGGGGCCTGGCTGCCCTGAGACCTGATCCCACAGAAGCTAAGCCAGACAGCCAGGACTCATGCCTGTCATCCTAGCTACCCAGGGAGGCTGAGATTTGAGGATCCCAGTTCAAAGCCAGCCTGGGCAGGAAGGTCTGTAAGACTCTTCTCTCCCATGAGCCACCAAAATGTGGACGTGGAGGTGTGGCTCAAGTGGGAGAGCACCAACTTGGAGGGGGGGGGAAGCCAAGGGACAGCACCTGGGCCTTAAGTTCTTCGCACCCAGGACTGGCACAAATGGAAGGTGTTACCCCCTTCTCCCTCCCCCAGGCGATAGCCGCGTAACCCCTGCACCTCTTTGTCTCTGATCCCCCTAAAAATCTTCAACACCCATTTCTCCTCCCCTCCCTCAGCCTTCAAAACCAGCTCCACTCCCCGAGCAGCCTGGAGAAGGAAGCCCAGAAGGCCTAGACAGGCTGCCTGCAATTCTCCTGAATTCTTGCTGACACCCCGTTTCCAAGGCAACCTTTATCCCTCCTGGGTCCCTTTGGGGAATGTCACAGACAAAGGCGACACGTGTCTGGCTGTAGCCAACTTCTAAGGGGCCAGCAGGGCAGGGCGGGGGCTTTTCTGTAGCAGGATTATTATTATTATTATTATTTCTTCCTCCTCCTCCTCCTGCTCCTCCTGCTCCTCCTCCTCCTTCTCCTTCTTTTCCTCCTCCTCCTCTTCTTCCCCCTCCTCCTTTTCCTCCTCCTTCCTCCTCCTCTTCCTTCTTCTTCTCCTCCTCCTCCTCTTCCTCTTCCTCCTTGTCTTCCTCCTCCTCCTCTTCCTCCTCTTCCTCCTCCTCCTCCTTTTCCTCCTCCTTCCTCCTCCTCTTCCTTCTTCTCCTTCTTCTTCTCCTCCTCCTCCTCCTCCTCCTTCTCTTCTTCTTCTTCTTCTTCTTCTTCTTCTTCTTCTTCTTCTTCTTCTTCTTCTTCTTCTTCTTCTTCTTCTTCTGCTTGCCTCTTCAATGAAAGTACACAAGCCATTTTTATTTATTTTTTTTATTGGCCAGTCCTGGGGATTTGAACTCGAGGCCTGGGCGCTGTCCCTGAGCCTCTTGGTACTCAAGGCTAGTGCTCTACCATGTGAGCCACAGCACCACTTAGGGCTTTTTCTGAGTAGTTTATTGGAGATGAGAGTCTCAGGGACTTTCCTGCCCAGGCTGGCTTTGAACCCCAATCCACAGAGCTCAGCCTCCCCGGTAGCTAGGATGACAGGTATGAGCCACCGGCACCTAACTCGATAATGTGTGAGTCACCCATTTGGTGCTGTTTTTCTCCTCTGAGCATTTTTCATTTCCTGGATAATGTAATCCCCAGTTGCGTCTCTGATGATAAACTGAGACTTGACAGTTGGCATAAGATTTGTTTTCTTTTTTCCCCTATGAACTTGATCTCATAAATTCTCCCTGCACAGCCAGTTGGGGCCTTATTGGACTAAAGATTTTTTCTTTCTTTCTTTCTTTCTTTCTTTCTTTCTTTCTTTCTTTCTTTCTTTCTTTCTTTCTTTCTTTCTTTCCTTCCTTCCTTCCTTCCTTCCTTCCTTCTTTCTTTCTTTCTTTCTTTCTTTCTTTCTTTCTTTCTTTCTTTCTTTCTTTCTTTCTTTCTTTCTTTCTTTCTTTCCTAGTCAGGGCCTGGGCACACTCTACCACAAGGCAAGCACTCTACCACTTGAGCCACAGCACCACTTCCAGCTTGTTGTGTGTCTGTGGTGCTGAGGAATCGAACCCAGGGCTTCATGCATGCTTGGCAAGCGCTCTACCACTGAGCCACCTTCCCAGCCCAGATCTATATTCCTTTTTGACAAATGCCCAAAATGCAAACTCCAGGAATCAGTTTCTGGAACCTCTTCCCCAGCGATGGGTGAAAAAGTGTGTCACTGTTCTACGCGTAGCTGCTAGCTGAAGGGCTGTGTGTAAGAGCTGCTGTGTGCTTGGATGGGGGGGGGGTTATATTTAGAAAAAGGAATTTAAAACACTCATTTTCTCAGTGCTTCTCTTGGGGGCGAAAAACACCAGCTGGTAAAGAAGGCCAACCACCATATTTGTGTCTGTTTGCAAGCTCTCTTTTATAGATTCATTGAAGAGAAAAGCCATGGCAGCAGTTTATAACATTGCTTCCTACATTGCTTTCACCTGTTAATCTGTTCTCCCTCTCAGTCTCCCTATTATATATATATCCTTTAAAACTCAGCTTTGCTCAGGAGGCTGAGATTGGAGGATTATGGTTTGAAGTCAGCCCAAACCAGAAAGTCTATGACCCTCTGATCTCTAATGAACCATCAGAAAACCAGAAGTGGAGCTGTGAGTCAAATGGTAGAGCGCTCGCCTTGAGCACAAGAGCTCAGAGACAGCGCCCAGGCCCTGAGTTCAAGTCCCATGATTGACAACAACAAAAAGCTGTTTGCACAACGTCATTTCATTATTGCCTAGCAATGCACTTCTTCAAGGACGGCTCCACAAGCTCCTCTGGTGTGTGTAGTGGAGGGGGGAAGGACGCAACAGTACAAGGTGTTGGTTCTCACAAGGTGTTGGTTCCCAACAGAAGGGAATGGTCCGGGATCCTGCCTCGTGTGTCCCCCTTTCTGACAAGAGCTAGTCTACCCAGAGAGGTTGTGGTCTGGGCAGGGTAATGCCCAGCTTCGGGGAGGGAAGGAGGGAAGAAGAAGCAAGAGCAAAGAGCAGCTGGCACCTGGGTGATGAGGTCCACGGAGCAATGGCAGCCACGCTAGGACCCAGAGTCACAGTGAAGTGAAGGATCATGGGAGCTGCGGGGGGAGAGGGGAGATGCTACTAAGCGTGGTGGGAGAAGATGAATGCTTGGGGCACCGCTGGCCTTCCAGGAGGGAGGCCTGGGCCCAGCCTCACCCAACACCCTCAGCCTGACGGTCTTCATGATCTGCCTGCTCCTTGCCCTTTAGTTTTCCTCCTTCTTTGGCAGGACTTTGTCTCCATACGGAAGATGTCTGTGAGCACTAAGTATGTGGACAATGTAATAAAAACTCTTCTTTCTGTGCCCTTTCCTTCCTTCCTTCCTTCCCTCCTTCCTTCCTTCCCTCCTTCCTTCCTTCCCTCTTACCTTCCTTCTTCTTCCTCCTCCTCCTCCTCCTCCTCTCCTTCTCCCCTTCCTTCCTTCCTTCCTTCCTTCCTTCCCTCCTTCCTTCCTTCCCTCTTACCTTTCTTCTTCTTCCTCCTCCTCCTCCTCCTCTCCTTCTCCCCTTCCTTCTTTCCTTCCTTCCTTCCCTCCTTCCTTCCTTCCCTCTTACCTTTCTTCTTCTTCCTCCTCCTCCTCCTCCTCTCCTTCTCCCCTTCCTTCCTTCCTTCCTTCCTTCCTTCCTTCCTTCCCTCCTTCCTTCCTTCCCTCTTACCTTCCTTCTTCTTCCTCCTCCTCCTCCTCCTCCTCTCCTTCTCCCCTTCCTTCCTTCCTTCCTTCCTTCCTTCCCTCCTTCCTTCCCTCTTACCTTTCTTCTTCTTCCTCCTCCTCCTCCTCCTCTCCTTCTCCCCTTCCTTCCTTCCTTCCTTCCTTCCTTCCTTCCTTCCCTCTTACCTTCCTCCTTCTTCCTCCTCCTCCTCCTCCTCTCCTTCTCCCCTTCCTTCCTTCCTTCCTTCCTTCCCTCTTACCTTCCTTCTTCTTCTTCCTCCTCCTCCTCCTCTCCTTCTCCCCTTCCTTCCTTCCTTCCTTCCCTCCTTCCTTCCTTCCCTCTTACCTTTCTTCTTCTTCTTCCTCCTCCTCCTCCTCTCCTTCTCCCCTTCCTTCCTTCCTTCCTTCCTTCCCTCCTTCCTTCCTTCCCTCTTACCTTCCTTCTTCCTCCTCCTCCTCCTCCTCCTCCTCTCCTTCTCCCCTTCCTTCCTTCCTTCCCTCCTTCCTTCCTTCTTACCTTTCTTCTTCTTCCTCCTCCTCCTCCTCCTCTCCTTCTCCCCTTCCTTCCTTCCTTCCTTCCTTCCTTCCCTCTTACCTTCCTTCTTCTTCCTCCTCCTCCTCCTCCTCTCCTTCTCCCCTTCCTTCCTTCCTTCCTTCCCTCTTACCTTCCTTCTTCTTCCTCCTCCTCCTCCTCCTCCTCCTCTCCTTCTCCCCTTCCTTCCTTCCTTTCTTCCCTCCTTCCTTCCTTCCCTCTTACCTTTCTTCTTCTTCCTCCTCCTCCTCCTCCTCTCCTTCTCCCCTTCCTTCCTCCCTTCCTTCCTTCCTTCCTTCCTTCCTTCCTTCCTTCCTTCCTTCCTTCCTTCCTTCCTTCCTTCCTTCTTTCCTTCCTGTTCCGGGGCTTGAACTCAGGACCTGGTTGCTGGCCCTAAGCCTTTTTGTTGTTGTTGTTGTTGGTTTAGCTCAAGGCTGGTGCTCTGCCACTTGAGTCACCGCTCCACTTCCAGCTTTTTTCTTGGCAATTCATTGTTGGTAAGAGTCTCTCGGACTTTCCTGCCCTGGCTGGCTTCAAACCTTGATCCTCAGATCTCAGCCTCCTGAGCTGACAGGTGTAAGCCACCGGCGCCTGGCTTTCTCTTTCTCTCCCTGTCTTCTCTTTCTATCTCTTTGTCTTTCTCTGTGTCTGTTTTTTGATCTCTGTCTTACTCTCTCTCTGTCTCTGTCTCTCTGTCTCTCTGTCTCTGTCTCTGTCTCTCTGTCTCTCTGTCTCTGTCTCTGTCTCTCTGTCTCTCTGTCTCTGTCTCTGTCTGTCTCTGTCTGTCTCTGTCTCTCTGTCTCTCTGTCTCTGTCTCTTTCTGTCTGTCTGTCTGTCTGTCTGTCTGTCTGTCTGTCTGTCTCTCTCTCTCTCTCTCTCTCTCTCTCTCTCTCTCTCCTCTTATGCAACTGATCAGCAAAGCAACATCTGCTTTTTCCAAACATCAGTACGGCCACCGCCACCATGATATTCTCTCTCATCCAGGGAGGATTCTGATGGCTGCCATGGTAACCGCCCTTGTCTGGTCCTTACCCCCCCTCCCCAGGCTGCCAGCCGCTTGGGGCCCAGCATGCACAGCGGCTACAGCTCCTCACACCAGAGAACAGCAAGGCATCATCGGGTTACTGGTTTGTTTACTCCGCTATGCTTTTAAGTCTTTCGGCACCCATCCTGGGGCTTGAACTCAGGGCCTGAGCTTTGAACTGCTCGCCAGGGTAGCCCGTCCAGTGTATATGTGGTCCAGCCTCCACCAACCCCATCTCCTGAACTGCTACAACTGTCCCCACCTCCCCCCGCTTAATCCCTGCTTACGGCCATCAGAATGGTCCTCAGATCCAAATCCGATGCATCAGTAGCACATAGAAAAAGCCAGAAGTGGTGCTGTGGCTCAAGTGGTAGAGCACTAGCCTTGAGCTAAAGAGCTGAGGGACAGCACCCAGGCCCAGAGTTCAAGCAGGATTGGCCCACACACACACACAAAAAAAAAACATTCTAGAACTATCTTCTCTTGGGGCCCATGGTGAAGATGCTGGCATTGTGGCTCATGTGCGGGTCCAGAGCTTTGGGCTTGGTGAGACAATTAAAGCATGAATGACACCGTGGGCTGTCTGTGTCCCAATCCGGACTCCCATGGAAACAGCTGTGTGTTATTTTAGCCTCTCTGAACCTCTGCATCGTCATCAACCCAGGGTGATTCATAGCTCACAGAATTATGATGATAACTCAAGGAGCCAAATGCATTGAAGTATCGTGTGTGTGTGTGTGTGTGTGTGTGTGTGTGTGTGTGTGTGTGTGTGTATGCGTGTGCGCGTGCGCACGCGCTGGTCCCGGGCCTTGAACTCAGGGCCTGGGCACTGTCCCTGAGCCTCTTTGTGCTCAAGGTTAGCCCCTCTACCATTTGAGCCACAGCCCCACTTCTGGTTCTTTGGGTGCTTTATTGGAGATAAGAGCCTCACAGATTTTCTTCCCCAGGCGGCCTTCGAGCCATGATCCTCAACTCTCAGCCTCCTGAGTCGCTGGGATGGCAGGTGGGAGGCACTGGGCCCGGTTGCTCTTCAGCAGCATGGAGTCTGAACCCCCTGTGTGAGTGGTGTTGCTTTGGTATGAGGAGATGCTCCCCCTCCCTCCCCAGTAGCCCTGCCCCACCTCATTTTCTCAGGACCTGTGTCAGAAAGAGGTTGGAAGCATTTGGGGGTTTGGGCTGGAGACCCACAGAAGCAGCTTACATCTGTGTTGCCTGGAAAAAAAATGGGTCAGAGAAAAAAAAAGAACTCCGTAAAAATACCACTTCTTGGGCTGCAAAGATGCAATGGTGACTTTCAAAGGTTTTCTTCTCCCCTTCTGGTTTTTGTTGGTTGTTTTTGGTATTCCAGATGCAGCTAAAGACCTTCACCGGGCCGGGTGCCCGTGGCTCACGCCTGTCATCCCAGCTACTCAGGAGGCTGAGATTTGAGGATCATGGTTCAAAGCCAGCCCGGGCAGGAAAGTCCCTGTGAAACTCTGATCTCCAATGAACCACCAGAAAACCAGAAGTAGGGGCTGGGAAGGTGGCTCGGTGGTAGAGTGCTTGCCTTGCATGCATGAAGCCCTGGGTTCGATTCCTCAGTACCACAGACACAGAAAAAGCCAGAAGTGGCGCTGTGGCTCAAGTGGTAGAGCGCTAGCCTTGAGCCAAAAGAAGCTCAGGGACAGTGCCCAGGCCCTGAGTTCAAGCCCCAGGACTGGCAAATAAATAAGTGGTGAATTTGTAAAGGTATTTGTGTTCCAGCTCATCCTATTTTTGTTTGTCTATATTTTGGGGGCCCAGTCAGTGTATGGTTGGCCGCTTGTGGGTGATCATCGTGGGCGTGGTCATGGCTGCAAATGTCTGTATGAACGCTCACTCACTCCCTTCCCTGGGTCCTTCCCAAGTATGGGTGTCCCTGAGTCTCAGCTCCTAACGGTCAGCTTGGGAGCCTCTCAGGGCAGGAGAAAGTCCTCCCCAGGAGCTACACTGAGAAGCATGGACACAGCCCAATGATGACGATGGAATGTCTGACACAGAACAGAGCTGGGTGTGGTAGGTAGCGCATGCCTATAATCCCGGCACTTGGGAGGCGAAGGCTTGGAGCATTGGCAGTTCAAGGGCAGCCTGGATCATGCAGTGGATTCTAGGCCAGGATGTTTGTGAGACTTTGTTTGCAAGAGAAGGAAAAGGAGAAAGGGGGGGGGGAGAGAGGGAGGGAGAGGGAGAGAGCACATTTCTACAGCAGGACAATTGGATCACCCTTTTGCAGCTTGGGCTGCAGGCAAACTGCCTGGCGTTGCCATGGAAACCAATCTTCTTCCACAGCTGCGCAAAGGGTGATTTCCCCCCCCCCCCCTTAAAGAATGGAAATGTAATGTCAGGCCGCTGGGGGCTCACGCCTGTCATCCTAGCGACTCAGGAGCCTGAGATCTGAGGATGGTGGTTCAAAGCCAGCCTGGGCAGGACAGTCTGTGAGACTCTGATCTCCCATGAAGCACTCAAAAAAAACCCCCAAAATCTGTGGCTCAAGTGGTAGAGTGCTAAAAAGCTGGAGGACAGCATCTCAGGCCCTGGGTTCAAGCCCCAGGACTGGTGCACACACACACAATCTCAGCCTATTCGTTGCAGAGAAAAGGTGTGTGTGTGTGTGTGTGTGTGTGTGTGTGCACCAGTCCTGGGGCTTGAACCCAGGGCCTGAACTTCTGAGCTTCTTTTGCTCAAGGCAAGCGCTCTCCCACTTGAGCCACAGCGCCACATTTGCCTATTTTTTTCTTTTTCTGAGTGGTTTATTGGAGATCAGAGTCTCAGGGACTTTCCTGCCTGGGCTGGCCTTGAACTGTGATCCTCAGATCTCAGCCTCCTCCTGAGTAGCTGGGGTGGCAGGCGTGATCAGCCAGGGCAGCGAATCCATGGATGGCAGCACGGGTCCCCCCCCCCCCCCGCGACCCCCAAGCCTCCCGTGGACTTTGTGGAAGTGAGAAACACCCCGTAGCTGCTTGACCTGGGGCCCTGGGCCCGCCTGCCCCGCCTCCCTGCTCACGCTCCCTGACCACATTGGCCGGCTCTCAAGTCCTTCCCCGCCTCTGACCGTAACTGGCCAATCAGCGGAGCTGTCCAAGATGACTGGCACCAGCGCAGCCAGTGACCCAGGGGCCCAGAGCGTGGTGGCCTCTTCTGGGCTTCTCCTTCCTTCCCTCCCCCCTTCTTCCCCTCCTCCCCCTCCTCCCCCTCCTCCCCCTCCTCCTCCTCCTTCCCCTCCTTCTCCTCGTCCTCCTCCTCCTCCTCCTCCTCCTCCTCCTCCTCCTCCTCCTCCTCCTCCTCCTCCTCCTCCTCCTTCCTTCTTTCTTCTTCCCCTTCCTCCCTTCCTCCTCCTCTTCCTTTTTCTTGCTCTCACTTTGTTTTGTTTTTTTTTGGTGGAGCTTGAACTCAGGGCCTGGGCACTATCCCTGAGCTTTTTATTTTTTGTTGCTCAAAGCTAGCACTTTACCCTGCTGCTTTACCACAATGCCACTTCTGGCTTTTTGATGATTAACTGTAAATAAGACTTTCTGGCCCTGGCTGGCTTTGAACCACAGTCTTAGATCTCAGCCTCTGGAGTAGCTAGGATGACAGGTAGAAGCCAACCTCACCCCTATAAAGCTCCTTAAAGGTCATCAAAATAGGCCAGGCACTGGTGGCTCACGCCTGTCCATCCTACTCAGGAGGCTGAGGATCTGAGGACCGCAGTTCAAAGCCAGCCAGGCCAGGAAAGTTCGTGAGACTCTTATCTCCAGTGAACCACCAGAAAACCAGAAGTGGTGCTGTGACTCAAAGTAGTAGAGTGCTAGCTTTGGGCAAAAGGGTTCAGAGACTGAGTTCAAGCCCCATAAGTAAAAAAAAAAGAAAGAAAGAAAACCAAAGAAAGAAAGAAGGAAAGAAGGAAAGAAAGAAAGAAAGAAAGAAAGAAAGAAAGAAAGAAAGAAAGAAAGAAAGAAAGAAAGAAGAAAGGAAGAAGAAAGAAGGAAAGAAGAAAGAAAAAAGAAAGAAAGAAGAAAGGAAGGAAGGAAGGAAGGAAGGAAGGAAGGAAGGAAGGAAAGGAAATTTGCTGAAGAAAGTCAAGGTTCTCAGACACATCTATCTTTATTTGTTTTCCTGTCAGAGAAAAGAAAATTCAAGAACACCTCCCCTCCCCCCAAAAAAGAAGAAGAAAAAATACATCAGCCTCTGCTACCTACAGACAAAAATAAATAAGTACACCACGCAAGTATAAAGCGCTCAGCGGTTTGGGCGAGGGACAGTTGATGTGTGACTGGGCGTCGGAGGACGGATGAATTTACAGGTGAGTCAAAGTGATGAGCGGAAAGGGGACCAGGGAGGGGGGAATATCAGGCGAGAGCTTTTGAGCTATTCTAGTCTTGTTCCCAGCTTGGGTGTGTGATGGTTTAAGCAAGAGAGCAAGCCACCCGAGGGAGGAAAATAAAACCACCCCCAATACCCAGAGACGCCATGGGACAGGGTTCACACTTGTCAAATAAGCCACTCTTCCAGCCTTCTAGACCTTCTAGACATGGTGGTGGCTGGCTGAGGCCAGGCACTGGAGACTAGAGACTCTGGTTCTTGGCAGGACCTTCAGATGCCTGTCCTCTGAGGACAGAAGGGACAAGACAGACAGAAGACAGGCGCCGTCTCTGGCTTCCTCTAGAACGGGTCTGGCAGCTGCATCGCCACGGGGCCTCCGGGCTAGACCCAGCTGCTGCTATGGGATTCGCTTCATTTTTTTTGTTTTTTTGGTTTTTCTTCTTCTTAACTTTTGTTTATCACTTTGGGAAATAACAAAATAGGAATTTAATACATGGGTGCTCATGGGGTGCTGCGGGTTTCTTCTTGCAGCCTCTCCTCTTCCTCCTCTCCCCCCCTCCTCCTCCTCCTCCTCCTCCTCCTGCTCCTCCCCCTCCTCCTCCTCCTCCTCTTCTCCTTTCTCCTCCCCCCCTCCTCCTCCTCCTCCTCTTCCTCCTCCTGCTCCTCCCCCTCCTCCTCCTCCTCCTCCTCTTCCTCCTCCTGCTCCTCCCCCTCCTCCTCTTCTCCTTTCTCCTCTCCTCCTCCTCCTCCTCTTCTTTCTCCTCCCCATCCTCTTTCTCTTCTTCTCCCCCTCCTCCTCCTTCTACCCCCTCCTCATCCTCTTCCTTTCTTCTTATCCTCTTCCTCCTTTCCTCCCCCTCTCCTCCTCCTCCCTCCTCCTCCTCTCCTCTTCCTCCCTCCTCCCCCTCCTCCTCCTCCTCTTCCTCTCCTCTTCCCCACTCCTCCTCCTCCCCGTCCTCCTCCTCTCCCTTCCCCCTCCTCTTTCCTCCCCCTCCCCCTCCCTCCCCCTCCTCCTCTTCCTCCCCCTCCTCCTCCTCCTCCTCCTCCTCCCCCTCCTCCTCACTCCTCCCCCTCTTCTTCCTCCTCCCCCTCCTCCCCCTCCTCCTCCTCCTCCCTCTCCCCCTCCTCCTCCTCTTCCTCCTCCCCCTCCTCCTCTTCCTCCTCCTCTTCCTCACTCTTCCCCTCCTCTTCCTCCTCCTCTTCCTCCTCCTCCCCCTCCTCCTCTTCCTTTCCTCTTCCTCCTCCCCCTCCTCCTCTCCCTCCTCCTCCTCCTCCTCCCCCTCCTCCTCTTCCTCCCCCTCCTCCTCCTCCCCCTCCTCCTCCTCCTCCCCCTCCTCCTCTTCCTCCCCCTCCTCTCCCTCCTCCTCCCCCTCCTCCTCTTCCTCACTCTTCCCCTCCCCCTCCTCCTCCTCCTCTTCCTCTCCTCCTCCTCCTCCCCCTCCTCCTCTTCCTTTCCTCTTCCTCCTCCCCCTCCTCCTCTCCCTCCTCCTCCTCCTCCTCTCCCTCCTCCTCTTCCTCCCCCTCCTCCTCCCCCTCCTCCTCCTCCCCCTCCTCTCCCTCCTCCTCCCCCTCCTCCCTCTCCTCCTCCCCCTCCTCCTCTTCCTCACTCTTCCCCTCCTCTTCCTCCTCCTCCTCCTCTTCCTCCTCCTCCTCCTCCCCCTCCTCCTCCTCCTCTCCCTCCTCCTCCCCCTCCTCCCCCCCTCCTCTTCCTCTCCTCTTCCTCACTCTTCCTCCTCCTCCCCTCCCCCTCCCCCTCCTCCATTCTCTCCTCGCCCCCCCCCCCACGGGCAGGACCCAGCTGTAGATCCAGAAGAATCCGCGGCCCAGAGGGGCCCGGCCCTCCCCGCCCGCCCGGCCGAGGCTGTGGCTCACTGTCTGGGGTCTGGCCTTCTCTGGTTTTCTATTTTCCTAACAAAGAATACGCAGTGGCTTTGGGGACGATCAACGGGAAACATGCCTTTGTACAAGGGGTGGGGGACGGACGGACCGACGGACGGACAGACGGGGCGGGCGGGGCGGAGGGACACGCGGCCGGGACAGCCCCAGGGCTCGAGGGTTCCCGCCCTGGGGGACATGACTGATGCTTGGCTTAGCCAATGGGGACCCAGCACCCACCCCCACCCCGCCCAGGAGGACGCTTCGCTACCCATTGGAGCTTGGCTGAGCCAATGGGATCTCAGCGTCCCGCCCACCCAGGAGGACGGCGCTGCCTCACGATTGGAGGGTGGCTTAGCCCAGGGGGGCGGGGCCCTCCCTCCACTGCCCCGCCCCCGCCCCGCCCAGGAGGACAGCGTCATCTCGTGATTGGAGCTTGGCTCGGCCAATGGGAGCCCGCCCGCCCCGCCCGCCCCGCCCCCCCAGGCGGGCCGCGCGGCCTCTAGTGGCCCTGGGTCTTGGGCGGCTTGGGCTCGTGGATGACGGCGGCGGCCGAGAGCCAGGGCCCGATGGCGCGCGCCGTGCTCTGCCGCGCCGCGCTGTAGTGGCTGATGACCGTGTAGAAGCGGCTTCTGGAGCTGGGGTCCTGCGAGGAGTAGTACGCGTCCAGGGAGGCCGGGATGCAGCGCTTGTGCTGGGGCGGGAGAGGCACGGTCAGGGGGCGGCCTGGGAACCCCACTTTCTACCCAGGTTACCCCTCCCCCCCCTGTCCCGTCTGGGGAGCCCCGGCTCTGTGTCACCATCATGATCATCACCATCACTACCATCATCATCATCATCACCATCATCATAACCATCGTCACCACCATGATCATCATCATCATCATCACCAACATCAACCATCACCATCACCATCATCATCATCACCATCATCATCATAACCATCGTCACCACCATGATCATCATCATCATCACCAACATCAATCATCACCATCACCATCATCACCATCATCATCATCATCATCATCACCATTATCGTCATCATCACCATCATCATCATCATCATCACCATCATCACTATCATCACCATCATCATCATCACCATCACCATCATCATCATCATCATCATCACCATCACTACCATCATCACCGTCATCATCATCATCATCATCATCATCATAACCATCATCATCATCATCATCATCACCATCACTACCATCATCACCATCATCATCATCATCATCATAACCATCGTCACCACCATGATCATCATCATCACCATCATCATCACCATCATCATCATCATCATCATCATCATCACCATCATCATCACCATCATCATCATCATCATCATCATCATCACCATCATCATCATCATCACCATCATCATCATCACCATCATCATCATCATCACCATCATCATCACCATCATCGTCATCATAACCATCATCACCACCATGATCATCATCATCATCACCATCATCACCACCATGATCATCATCACTACCATCATCATCATCATCATCATCACCATCATCATCATCACCATCACCATCATCATCACCATCATCGTCATCATAACCATCATCACCACCATGATCATCATCATCATCACCATCATCACCATTACCATCACCATCATCACCATCATCACCATTACCATCACCATCATCACCATCATCATCACCATCATCACCATCATCACCATCACCATCATCATCACCATCATCACCATTACCATCATCACCATCATCACCATCATCATATCATCATCACCATCATCACCATCATCATCATAACCATCATCATCACCATCATCACCATCATCATCACCATCATCATCACCATCATCACCACCATGATCATCATCACCATCATCATCATCATCATCATCATCGTCATCATAACCATCATCACCACCATGATCATCATCATCATCACCATCATCATCATCACCATCATCATCATCACCATCATCACCATCATCGTCATCATCATCATCACCATGTCATCATCATCATCACCATCACCATCATCATCACACCCAAGGACAACGCATTTACAATGTAGACCATGCCTGCTTGGCCCTTCATCCTTGGAATGTCTTTATTGTAGCTGTGATTCCCAGGGAAATCCTCCTCGCTAAGTGCTCCGTTTCCTCATCTGTACCATGGCCACAACGAAGTCTTTCTTTTCTTTTTTTTTTTTTTGGTTTAGGAGGATCATAACGTTTAGTTGAGATAGTTATTATGAGCTGTCCAGGTCCTACAGGTGCAGGAGGCCTGGCACATGGTACTTTGTAAGCAGTAAGAACCCACACTAACATCTTCTCACCCCTCAAATATGCTGTCTGTGACGGCAACCTGATGCTGGCAATCCATTGTCAACAGGGCTTTCTATTTCTCTCCCATTTTTTTACTTTTTGCCAGTCATGGGGCTTGAACTCAGGGCCTGGGCGCTGTCCCTGCGCGTCTTTGAGCTCAAGGCGAGTGCCCTACCACTTGAGCCACAGCGCCACTTCTGGTTTCCTGGTGGTTCATTGGAGATCAGCATCTCATAGACTTTCCTGCTCAGGCTGGCTTCGAACCGTGATCCTCAGATCTCAGCCTCCTGAGTCTCTGGGATGACAGGCGTGAGCCGGAGGGGCTGATTTTTGAGGCTGAAATGGGTTCATTCATCTCCTGACTCGGGGGCCCAGCTCTGCCCCCCCCCAGTCCCCTCTGGGTGTCCCTGCGGCCTTACCTTGTACACGAACCCCTCTGGGCAGCTGTGGTCGTAGGTGAAGGCTTTGTAAACCACCAGGAACACGATGCAGGCGAGGAAAGCGAGGGCCAGGCTGACGAGAATGGTGACCTGGAAGGGGAAGAGAGTGGGGAGTTAGGCAGGGGGCCGGGGGGACCCCAGCTCCAGCCCTGAACCCCGAGGAGGAGGATGAAGGCACAGACACCCAAGGCCAGCTTCCAGCGTGACCTTGAACGACGCCCCTGCGCCCACCCGGGCCTCGGTTTCCCCGTCTGTAGGATAATCTGGGGGGCTGAGTGTGTGTGCCGGTCCCGGGGCTCGAACTCGGGGCCTGGGCGCTGACTCTGAGCTGCTGAGCTGCAGGCTGGCGCTGTGCCACCCGAGCCACATGATTAACTCATGCATTGTTAACTGATCGATCCGGTCCGTGACTTTTTGGTGGCTCACTGGAGGTCAGAGCCTCACGGCCTCTCCTGCCCGGGCTGGCCTCGAACCCTGATCCTCGGATCTCAGCCTCCTGACCCGCTGGGCCCGGCAGAGACGCGAGTGCACGCCAGCACGCATGCGCAGGTATGCATGTGCGCATGCACCTGCATGGCTATGCTTGGGTATGTATGTGCGCATGGGCCTGCGTGGCTGTGCTTGGGTATGTATGTGCGCGTGCGTGGCTATGCTTGGGTTTGTATGTGCGCATGCGCCTGCGTGACTGTGCTTGGGTGTGTATGTGCGCATGCGCCTGCGTGGCTGTGCTTGGGTATGTATGTGCGCATGCGCTTGTGTTGGGTTTGTATGTGCGCATGCGTCTGCGTGACTGTACTTGGGTGTGTATGTGCGCATGCGCCTGCGTGGCTATGCTTGGGTTTGTATGTGCGCATGCGCATGCGTGGCTATGCTTGGGTTTGTATGTGCGCCTGCGCATACCCTTCCTCCCCCTGCTGTCCCCTCCCGCCCCCCGGCCTGAGCCTCTCTCTGTTTATTGTTATTATCTTTCAGTAGCGGTGCAGAGGGTTTGGCCGTCAGCATGTCAAATATGGGTCCAAGCCACGTGGAGCCACGTCCCCCCTTCCATCCTTCTCCCCCCCCCCCAGCCCCACTAACCCTCAAAGGACCCGGATCCACTTCCACAGATGGACGTGGACAATCAAGAGTGGATGGACGGAATCTGTGAGGTGACTGATCAGGTAGAAGATAATAGGATAAGATAATAAGATAATAGGTGGCAGGCGCTTAAATAATTGATATATACGTAGATTAGATAAGATAGATGATTGATAAAACCAGCAGATAAATGATAAGATAGATGATTGATAGATGATTGCTTGTGATTGATCAGATAAATGATAGTTAAGGTAGGTAGATAGGATGGATAAGATTAATGTTTGGGGCTCAGGTAGAAGATTAACAGATAAATATGACAGACACATGATAGATTAGATAGATAATAGGTAAGATGATAGTGGAAATACATTAATGGATAGATTAGATGACAAATAAGGAAGATGGTAGATAGATGAGATCTGTAGATAAGTGAGATAAGATAGGTGACAGGTGAATAAATTATTAATGGATAAATCAGCTTACTTATAGGAAAGATGGATAAAAACAGACTATACTGATTGATAGATCCTCTAGATGACATAGATAGGTAGATAGACTGGTGAGTGGATGGAAGGATGGATGGGTGGAAGGAAGGAAGATAGGTAGGATGGAAGGAAGGAAGGAAGGAAGGTTGGATGGAATGATGGATGGAAGGAAGGGTGGATGGATGGATGGAAGGATAGATGGATGGATGGAAGGAAGGATGGATAAATGGATGGATGGAAGGAAGGAAGGAAGGATGGATGGATGGATGGATGGATAGATGGATGGATAGAAGGAAGGAAGGATGGATGGATGGATGGATAGATGGATGGATAGAAGGAAGGAAGGAAGGATGGATGGATGGATGGATGGATGGGAGACAGATGAGACAAAGATAGGGACTGGAATGTTCTGCCATTCTCATGGAAGTGGATGGAGAGGGATTGTGTCAAGTGGATTAAGTCGCTCTCGCAGGGAAGTTAGATCAGAACTAGAAATCCAAATTCCACATTATAAATCTGTATGTAAGTGCACAAGGGTGCGATGCACATACTCGCAAACGCATTGATGCATGGTATGGCGATGGTGTAAGTCCTCTGCACAGCTAACTTACAGCCTAACGAAGTGGAAGTGGGAAGCTGGAACTTGGGGTAGGGAGCAGCTCCCCCTCGGGGCTGGGGAGAAGCAGGTGAAGGGAGAGAGGAAGGTGGGCAAATGCCATTTTAATGTTCCACATACACATGCAGGAATAGTTGGGGCAGCCTCTTCCTGGCATTTCTGGGGCGCTGCCCACCACAGCGGAGCTCTGCTTAAACTGGGGTGGACCATCTGGATCTCCACAACCCCCCAAACTATCTCTGTCTCATCTCTCTCCATCCATCCATCCATCCACCCATCCATCTATCCTTCCTTCCATCCATCCACCCATCCATCCTGCCTTCCATCTATCTACCCATCCATCCATCCTGCCTTCCTTCCATCTATCCATCCACCCATCCATCTATCCTTCCTTCCACCCATCCACCCATCCATCTATCCTTCCTTCCTTCCATCCACCTATCCATCTATCCTGCCTTCCTTCCACCCATCCATCCATCCATCCATCAATCCATCCGTTCATCCATCATTCCATCATTCCATCATTCCTTCCATCCGTCCATCTACCCATCCATCTTTCTTTCCTTCCATCTACCCATCCATCCAGCCTTCCTTCCATCCGTCTATCCTTCCTTCCTTCCATCCATCCACCCATCCATTTATCCTGCCTTCCTTCACCCACCCATCCATTCACCCACTCCTCCTTCCTTCCTTCCTTCCTTCCATTCATCCATCTACCTATCCATCTATCCACCCATCCATCTATCTTTCCTTCTTTCCTTCCATCTACCCATCCATCCTGCTTTCCCTCCATCCATCCATCTACCCATCCATCCATCCACCCATTCTTTCCTTCCTTCCTTTCATCCATCCATCTACCCATCCTTCCTTCCTTCCTTCTCCTTCCCTCCTCCTCTACCTCCTTCCTCTTCCTTCCTTCATCCTCCTCCTTCTTTTCTTCCTCTTCCTCTTCCCCTTCTACTTCTTCTTCTTTTCTTAAATTTGTTGAGGAGGAGAGTGGTTTGGGGGTCCCGGGGTTTGCATTCAAGACCTTGTACCTTAAATCTGTTAAAGTAGATGCTTTCACCCTTGAGCCAGGCTCCTGTTGCGTTGGCCTTATGTGTTTGCCTGGACAGCCTGAATCTGGACCTGGACCTCCCATGTAGCTGGGAGGTATAGACAGGAGCCATAATGCGTGGCTAATTTGTTGAGATGATGTCCCTCGTACTTTTCACCCAGGCTAACCTCAAAATGAGATCTCCCCGGTTGGTTTCTCCCCCGGGAGTTGCTGGGAGGACAGGCAGGCGCCATGGTGCTCGGTCCCTAAACTCAATCTGAGTTCTTGAAGACCCATGCTCTCCTGATTACGGAGAAGGAAGCTAGAGATTTATTTATTCCAATTTGGGTTCAGAAAGAGATTTGAGTGTCTTTTCCAGACCTGGCAGCCCCCTGAGCCTTGTCCTTTCCTTTCTTGTGGAACTCCATGGCTGTCACTACAGCCGAGCCCTGGATGGAAGGCCCAGGTCCAGAGGCCTGGGCAAGGGACACCTATACACAAGACAACCTGCCAAAATATCCCAGGCCTTCACACACACACACACACACACACACACACACACACACACACACACACACACACACACACACACACACACAGGAGCAAGGTGCCAGTGGCTCACGCCTGTCATCCTAGCTACTCAGGAGGCTGAGATCTGAGGATCATGGTTCAAAGGTTCAAAGTCAGCCCAGGAAGGAAAGTCTAGGAGACTTTTATCTCCAAGGAACCAGCAAAAAAAATAGCTGGAAGGGCTGGGAAGGTGGCTCAGTGGTAGTGTGCTTGCCCTGCATGCATGAGGCCCTGGGTTCGATTCCTCAGCACCACATAAGCAGAAAAAGGCAAAAGTGGCGCTGTAGCTCAAGTGGTAGAGCGCTCGCCTTGAGCTGAAGAGCTGAGGGACAGCGCCCAGGCCCAGAGTTCAGGCCCCACGACCAAGCAAAAAAAACCCAAAACTGCTAGAAGTCGAGGTATGGCTCAAGTGGTAGAACACCAGAGTGAAAAAGCTAAAGGATAGGGCTCAGGCCCTGAGTTCAAACCCCAGCACTGGCACAGAGAGGTGGAGGAGAGAGACAGAGACAGAGACAGAGAGAGGAGGGGCAGGAGAGACAGAGGGAGAGAGACAGAGAAAAAGGGAGAGACAGAGAGAGGGGGAGGGGAGAGAGAGACAGAGGGGGGAAAGAGACACACAGAGAAAAGACAGAGACAAAGACAGAGAGGCAGAGAAAGACACAAAGAGAAAGGGAGGGAGGGAGAGAGAAAGAGAGAGAGGGAGGGGAGGGAGAGAGAGAGGGAGAAAGAGAGCACACAGACAGTCCACTGCTGGCCAGCCCAAGCCTCTGCCATAGCCGTCTTTAGCCCCCAGACCCCGCCATGTCAACAGACAATGCCCAGTAGACAACCTTCTTCCTGCAGCACCAGCCAGGCCAGCAAGGCACCTGCTCATGTCAGGGAAACCAAATTTCAAGGCAAGATAAAAAATAAAATGAAATAAAACACAGCTGCCCCAGAGAACCCAGCAGCTTGGAACCTGCAGAGACAGAACTGGGCTGTCTGGCTGATGTCTTCTTCCTGAACCCCAAAGATGCTGAGCCCAGGGCACCCAAGGAACGAAGGAAGGAAGGAGAGAGAGGGGATCACACCGCTTACTTGGTGCTTAAACTGGCTGTAGCAAACCCAAACCTGACAGTTCACCAAAGCCCCCCCCCCATGGGCGTGGCTACGGTAGACATCCAGGAACATCCTCAGGGCACGTGGGGTGCAGCCAGGGTGCCTGCCATCACACCCTGTCTTCACAGCTCCCATGTACCCATGGGAGGTCAGAGGTGGGCAGAACAACTTCACAAAGGTGGAAGGTAACTCAGAAGTCCAGCTGGCCCACCCTATGTCACCCTACCTAGAAACCTGGCCACACATCGGAGTATTTAGTTATTTAGCATTAGTCCTGGGGTTTGAACGCAGGGCTTGGGCGCTATCTTTGAGCTCCACTTCCGGTTTTCTGGTGGTTCCTTGGAGATAATAGTCTCACAGACTTTCCTGCCCGGGCTGGCTTCGAACCATGATCCTCAGATCTCAGCCTCCTGAGTAGCTAGGATGACAGGCATTTTACAAACCAAGACAGGAGAGGTAGATGTGTGAGGAGACTCCATCTTAAAGGCTCAAAGAAGGTGAGCATCTCCATCTTACAAGGGCCTGATTCATAAAGTTCAAGGAAACAAAAGAGACGATGAGTCACAGTGTCCTGGGGCTGGACTCAGAGACAAAGACAATGGATTGCTTCCAAGCACAAAGCCTAGGGCCAGCTGGATGGCAAGAAATGGCTTCCTGAAGAGTTCGGGCTACACACAGAGCTCTTCCCTCCAGGAAGGGCTGGTGCCTCCCGATCCCATTCCTGTCTGTGGCAGGCTCTGCCCAATGACAGCATTGGGGGGTGGATTAGATTGTGAGTCTGTGATTTGCCCAAGTCCCACCCTCCCCTCCCCACCCCTGCCTAGCTCCAGGTAGGATGGTGAAATTCCCTATGGACTGCATGGGTCCCTGCTTGGAGAAAAATTACTGAAAAGAATGACAAGGATAAAGAATGACAATGAGGGAAGGCAGGTCAAGAGGGAACCTTCTTGAAGATTCCAAGTAGGGGGCTGGGAAGGGGGCTCAGGGGTAGAGCGCTTGCCTTGCATGCATGAAGCCCTGGGTTCCATTCCTCAGCACCACGTAAGCAGAAAAAGCCAGAAGTGGCACTGTGGCTCAAGTGGTAGAGCGCTCGCCTTGAGCTGAAGAGCTGAGGGACAGCGCCCAGGCCCAGAGTTCAAGCCCCACAAGCAACCAAAACAAACAAACAAAAAAAGCCATGTAGTACTTGCTCTTACATGGGCTGAAAATCACTACACCCCACCCCCTACCCCCCTTTCCCCAAAACACTAAAAATCAAAGGACTTCATGGGTTGAAACAGAAATCTTAAGGGACAGATTCCTTATTCATTCAGATGCTCTAGGGTATGGAAAAAGAAGGGGAAAGAAAGTATATATACCCTTCATGGAGAGGCAGGGTAACAATACACTAGAACAAAGGGAGCATTAGAAAGAAAATACAGGACAAGCACTAATGGCTCACGTCTGTCATCCTAGCGACTCAGGAGACTGAGATCTGAGGACCGAGGTTCAAAGCCAGCCTGGGCAGAAAAGTCCCTGTGTGAGTCATCTCCAATGAACCACCAGAAAACCAGAAATGTAGCTATGGCTCAAGTGATAGAGCACTAGTGTTGAGCAACAAAGCTAAGGGACAGCTCCCAGGCCCTGAGTTCAAACCCCACAATCAGTGGGGGGAAAAAAGAGAGAAGGAGGAGGACAAGGAGGAGGAGGAGGAGGAGAAAGAAGAGGAGGAGGAGGAGGAGGAGGAGGAGGAGGAGGAGGAGGAGGAGGAGGAGGAGGAGGAGGAGGAGGAGGAGGAGAAGGAGGAAGAGGAGGAGGAGGAGGAAGAAGAAGAAATAAAAAGCAAACACAATCTCACAACACTATTTGAGTGGCCAGGAACTGATGGCTCATGCCTGTAATCCTAGCTACTCAGGAGGCTGAGACCTGAGGATCACAGTTCAATGGGCAGGAAAGTCAGTGAGATTCATATCTCCAATAAACCACCAGAAAGCCAGAAGTGGCACTGTGGCTCAAGTGGTAGAGCACTAGCCTTGAGCTGAAGAGCTCAGGGACAGCGCCCAGTTCCAGAGTTCAAGCCTCAGGACAAACAAACAAACAAAAAACCCAATACTATTTGAGAAAAGTGTTAAATGACATATTTAGCAAGCAGAATCTGGCCATGTATCATGACCCCCTGAGGTCAAGTAGGGATGGCTTAATATCAAAACTCTATTAGTATAATTTCACAAA
The DNA here is from genome assembly GCF_024711535.1 of Dipodomys merriami. NCBI lineage: Eukaryota > Metazoa > Chordata > Mammalia > Rodentia > Heteromyidae > Dipodomys > Dipodomys merriami. Next base: position 117,648 of record NW_027202873.1, read on the forward strand.
GAAGGCCAGCTCTGTAGTGCTAGAAAGAACCTGGGGAGATATATGCTCATGTAAATGCAAACACCCCTGGGATTCTAAATCTGAAGTTAGTGACCAATGCAATAAGACAAGAAAAACGCATTGGGAGGCTGGCGTCAAGACAAAGAAATAGAAGAGAAAACTATCCAAAAAGGAAAAGCAAGGTGAGCCTTACACATGGTGAAAATGATCATCTCTCCATCCAGGAAACCCAAAGAAGCAACTTTGAAAATGAATCATTCGAAATAAGAAGAGAAGTTGGTAATCATGCCTGGTGGCAAATAGATTTGCAAAATTCAGAGTTGAAGGCTTGCTGTTTGGGTCTGTGAGGATGTGGATATGTGTTAAATCCCGGGTTCAATCCTCAGCACTCAAAAGATACTATATTGATTTTTATTTTTTTATTTATGATTTGTTAAATTTATTCTTTTGTTAGATAACATAATGACTGATACCTAGGAATAAATAATGAACCAACATGAATAGTAAGCATTACTACCAATATTAATATTTATAACACAAAAGAATATTTATAAATATTATATATATATATATACACACACATATATATATATATATATATATATATATATATATATATATATATATGTGTGTGTGTGTGTGTGTGTGTGTGTTACCTGGGGCTAGAACTCAGGGCCTGGGCATTGGCCCTGAGCTTTTTTAGCTCAAGGTTGGTGCTCTACCACTTGAACCACAGCTTCACTTATTGGGGGAGGGGGGTTGATGGTTCATTGGAGGTAAGATTCTCACAGACTTCCCTGCTCAGGCTGGCTTTGAACTTACAATCCTCAGCTCTCACCCTCCTGAGTAGCTAGGCTGACAGGCGTGAGCCACCAGTGCCCTGCGAGGAGGGCTTGATTTTTATAGCGCTGCATGCATCCATCCATGTTTGCCTTTATGCCTTCTGGAGTCTGTGATCCATTTGAGTACAAAGCCAAAGTAAAACTCCTGGAGAAACGAAACAAACAAACCAAGACAAGTGGTTCCAGAAACCACACAGGCAACTGAGAACACATGGAACAAATGAAAGAAAAAATGGTGTGTGTAGCTCTGGGACACAGCTGAACCCTCAAGGTAAGACCTGCAAAGAGTCGAACTTCAGGCACAGGATGGTGCCAACTACCCAACAGCCAACCAAAACCAAAGCAACAACGATGACAACTAATACAGAAGGATCTGCGCATGCCCAGTGGTCCCCACACAATCTGACATGCAGAAAACATCTCCCAAGGAATGAACGACCCCTAGGCTGCTCAGCAACCTGGGCCCCAGTGGGCATGCTCCACAAATCCAAGATGTGCAACATGGTGGCCTCCAAGGTCGTGTGGTTTATTGAGCACTTCAAACGTGGCACCGCTGATGACAGACTTCATGTGTTTGTGTATGTCAGTCCTGGGGCTTGAACTCAGGGCCTGAGGGTGGTTGCCCCAAAGCTCTTTTTTTAAGCTCAAGGCTGGTACTTGACCACTTGAGCCACAGCACCACTTCTGACTTTTTCTGTGGTTCATTGGAGATAGAAGTCTCATGGACTTTCCCGCCCTGGGCTGGCTCTGCGATAGAAAACGAGTCTGCCAGGCTCGAGTGATTGAACACTGAGGCTCAGCATCCTGTCTGCCAGTTGCCATGACAACCGTTCCCTCATAATTAAGGACCCCAGTAGTGACACGACAAACTGCACACACAGGCTCATTTTTCTGTGTCTTCATCCCCTGACAGTTCCAGAGACTTACACCTCACCACATGTGTAGCTATAATCACATTTAATAGAAGCACTCATTTCACTTGTGGGGGCCTAGAGACCAAATGATCCAAAAGCCAGCCTGAGGAACTCAATGTCTCTCTCCTGAGAAAGGTTGGTTCTCCTCCCCCTCTCTCCATCCCTCATCCTCCTCCCACTCCCTTTCTTCTCTCTTTCTCCCCCTCCCCCTCCTCCTTCCCTTTTCCTCCCTCCTTCTCTTTCCCTCTCTCTTCCTTCTTTCCCTCCCTCTCTCCTCTCCTCTACCTTTCTCTCTCTCCTTTGAAACCATCCCTGTCAGGACTTAGCCAAACAGTGAATTCCAAGAGTAAGAGAGAGAAAAGAACAAAACCAACCCAACAAGCGCAGGGTTATGCAGGATTTTTTTTTTTCATAAATGTAACCATCACTGTTAATCTTCATTTAATGTAAGCCTTTCCTAAACGTGCAGATTTCCTGGGACTGGAAGATGATCAGCATGCATTCATGTGCATGCACACACACACAAACACGAACACACACATACACACCCCTCTGGTCAGAAAAGTCTGGCTCTGATCCTTATTGACCCATATTGGCCTTTATTGACTGCGTGATTCTAAGCACGGGAGGTGACCATTCTCCTCCTGAGCTGTGATCTGCCCATCACAGTAATGCCTGCTTCCCGGACACAAAGTGAGATGGACTAGCAACCCACCTGGGCTGGACTATGGGAGCAGAATGAAGATGGAACTGGTGGCTATTTGTTTTAATGTACAATGCGTTGTTTTACTTTCCACCTAGGTCTTTGTTTTCCTATCCTATCTGATCTGAGAAAGCTTCACCCCACAACCATCGTTCGGACCCATGCCCCAGCCAGCCTAGCAGGGCCATGCCGAGAGAGAGGTTAATTCACCACTTTAGATGCATCAGGAATGAGCGCGCAGAGGAAAAGACAAGAGATTGTGGGGTGCCCAAGTTTAGACATTGATTCTCAGAAGAAACAAGGACACAATCGCCAGAGAAGAGGGCCACAAGGACAAACCAGATCTGGGCTGAGTGACAAGAGAGAAAACGTGGCCTGGAAATAAGACAGAACTGTCAGGGCATGAATGGTGTAGGGGCCCCGAACCCACTGGGCTGGTGATTTTACGTTGCTGTGTGTAGCAAGGAAGGAGCCATCAAAACTTTCCCAAGCAAAAGACAAATCTGGCCTGTCAGAGGTGGTGGGGTTGAGCAAGAAATGGGTGAGCTAGGGCTGGCATGGGGGGGGGGGACGGGGAAGCTAGGGGGAAGGCATTATTCCTGGCAAGGCAGGTGACCCAGGGGTACCAGGCCTGACTTCTCCCCTTGAAAACGCAGCCTGGTGGTGACAGTCAATCCAGTAAAGATGATTCATTCCCCGGAATGAAGCTCCCAACAGTCTAACCACTGGTTCGAGCACCCACACACACACACACACACACAAGTCGGTGTCCTGGCTGCAGCTCCACCAACACCCCATAGAAAACCAGAACTGTGGTGAAGACCTCAAGTCAGAGACTTATTCACAAGAGACTTGCTTTGGCTCAGAATCTACTAACTGAGTTTTGTTTGGATGGACAAGAAGCCAGTAAGAATGGCAGCCTGAAGACTTTAGCTTGAGGGGGAGAAGGTTCCTGAATCTCCCAGCCCCTCCTCCAAACCCTAACCCATTCTTCCAAAAACAATACCTCACCTATTTTCTATAGCCTATGTTTTCTGTCTCTGTCCCCTGTCTTTCTCTCTGTCTCTCTTTTCTGTCTCCCTCTGTCTCTTTCTTCTCCCTGTCTCTTTATCTCTCTCCCTTTCTTCTTCTTTCTCTCCATCTCTAGCTTTCTGTCCATCTTTGTTTCTCCCTCCATCTCTATCTTCTCTCTCTTTCTTCCCAGTATCTGTTTCTGTCTCTCTTTCCTCTAGCTCTCTGACTATCACTCTCTCTCACTGTCTCTATCTTTCTATTTCTGTATCTTTCTGCCTTTCTCCCTTTCTTCTCTGTCTCTGTTTCTCATTCTCTTCCCTGTTCCTGTCTCCCTCCCTCTCTATTCCCTCAATTATCTTTCTTTTTTTTTTTTGGTCTGGTCGTGGGGCCTGAACTCTGGGCCTGGGCACTGTCCCTCAGCTCTTCAGCTCAATGCTAGCGCTCTACCACTTGAGCCACAGCGCCACTTTGGCTTTTTTCTTTTTGCTTATGTGGTGCTGAGGAATCGAACCCAGGGCCTCAGGCATGCAAGGCAAGCGCTCTACCACTGAGCCACCTTCCCAGCCCCTCAATTATCTTCCTTAATATCCATCTCTCTGTTATTCTCTCCCATCAAACATTTGCTTTATAATTATTGGATCATGACAGTACATATGGGATTCCAATAGGACACATGCAAAACTCCCACCAATCACCCAGCCCAGCACCTTCATCCTGATCTTCAACAATTCCGTAGCCAGAAGTCAAACCCTCTACGCTACACTCCATCCAGGACGCCATGAAGATTCTCCCCCTGTCCAAGTAATGCCTCTTGATGTGAGCCTAGCAAGGAGTGCTTTTAATAACTTACCTTAAAAAAAAAAAAAGTTCCAAAATGGAATGCAATTAAAAAGGAAAAAAGAAAAAAAATAAGGCAACAGATAAATAAAGTGAAATCTCTGGCCTCTAGTGTACAACAGTCCATGAAGGCTTTGATGAGAAGCAATGAGACCTTGCCTGCCCTGGAAGCAGAAGCCGGGACCCGGAAGTGGAAGTCATGACCCAGAAGCAAAAGCCAGGAAGGTGCCATTTATGAGATAGTGTCATCAACAAAAGGCTCAGAAGAGAAGGCCCCAGTTCTCAACAAAGACACTGACACACAACAGGAAGAAATGAAGCCAGACAAACAAGAGACACGGGGAGATAGACACTATTCAGCGACCTAGACAGGAAACTTAAGAACCGAGGAGAAAGAAAGACAAGATGGCTAGGAAGGCAACAAATGATCATTCATTAATTCATCGAAGATGTACCCAGAATCCCAAGCTATTGGTCACCTCCACATGGGGTATTGGATTTACCGGTGAGGTATCAGGGGGTCAGAGGAGAGAAGGAATTTCCCAAGGCCATGAGGCCGAAGGAGACAAGGTCATGGACTGAGACCCCCCCCACCCCCACACACACATACACCTACAAATCCAAACACTCCCCGATTATTTTTCATCTCCTTGGAACAATGTCTTTTACATGCAAAACTCAATTCCCAGTACTAGACCATGGTAGGCCCGAAGCTTCCTCCTCAATCTCAACCCCTTCCAGGATTGCAGTAATCCAAACAGATCCAGCACCAATGCCTTCCATACTGAAGATAGTGGAATCATTCCTTAAGTTCCTATTTAAGTACCTAGAATACTTTATCAGTGCCTTCAATAATAACTCTAGCACCAAAACCTATAATAATAACAGTAATAGATATAACAGTAATAGATATAACTTGGCTTAGCAATACATCCCATAAAACAATCTACTGGGCATTGGTGGCTCATACCCATCATCCTAGTTACGCATCCTAGCTACTCAGGAGATCTGAGGATTTGAGACTGAGGATCCTGGTTCGAAGCCAATCCCAGGCCAAAAAGTCCTTACGACTCTTATCTCCAATTATCTACAAAAAGCCAGAAAAGGAGCTGTGACTCAAGTGGTAGAGCATCAGCCTTGAGTGAAAAAGCTCAAAGACAGTGCTCAGGCTTTGAGTTCAAACCCCATGACTGACCCCAAAAACCTAAAAATTAAAAATAATAAAAAAATAACAATGAAGTCTCCATCTTGTAACCAGTCAGTCTTCTGTACTGATAGGCCTGGGTTCTTGTATCTCACAGAATTATTTGCTTCTTGATTTCAACTGTAACAATCATTCGTGCTGTTCAAACCCAGCCAGCCACATAAAGGTCTGAGTTCTCAGAGAACAGATGCTCCCCAGTGGAACTTCCCACTGGCTTTAGTAACCTCCTCTACCCGGGACCACTCACAGCCATGATGAGAAGAATGTTTGCCTTCCCCAGTGCTAACTTCCCTGTGATACCCCATCGCCCTGGTAACCAACTGTTAAACAATGTGAGCCTGACTCCTTAGCAACAAGCAGAAGGGATGATGTCACTCCTTGCCTGAAGGTAACAGAGCAAAGACTCCCCCCACCCCTCCCTCCCCTCTGCTTAGCCCTGCAGAGGGTGGAGGATCACGTTGGTGCAGAAGGAAAAGGCCTTGATGCAAATCTCTGTTCCTTGAGTGTCTATTCATAATCTGACAAAGGAGCTGGTGTCATGGTCCCCACACTACCTTGTTTCTGCACCATGTCTCCGGGGTGGAGGGGAAGGGAACCCAGAAACTCTGCAAACCCCAGTTCTCTAAAGCTCACTGTGAATCCCTGGGCTTTCAGCCCCCTTTCTCTAGCTGGACTCTCCATCCTTAGCTGGGACTCCCCCCCACCCCACCACCATCTCCATGACTTCTTGGGGCTCCTTTCTACTCTCCCCATCCAGATGGAAGGCACCCCTTCCCCCTGACCCCCATGCCCAACGGCATTCCTCCCAGAAGAAACCAACTCTGGGAAATCTCACCTCCTTGACTGCCTGAGCGCAGATACCATGGTGGTAAATAGAGTCACCAAATGATCCACAAATGACCATTTGGCAGGTGGCTCACACAGCAATGGACACGCTGGACAAGAGGCTGGACAGAGTGGGGCCACAGGCAATTTCATCCTGCTTCCAAATCCAAGTGCTCCCCGTTTTTTGTTTTTTGTTTTTTAATTTTTGCTGGTCCCAGAGCTTGAATTCAGGGCTTGGCCGTTGTCCCTGAGCTTCTTTTACTGAAGGCTGGCACACTACCACTTAAGGCCCCAGCTCCACTTCTGGCTTTTCTGGTGGTTCATTGGAGACAGAAGTCCCTCGAACTTTCCCAAAGCCCAGGCTGGTTTGAACCACGATCCTCAGATCTCAGTCCCCCGAGAAACCAGGATTACAGGCATGAGCTACTGATGCCAGGCTAGTAAACCATCTGGTTCTGGCTAACTTCTTGTACCTTCCATGTCCAGAGTGAGTCAAACTTTTGCCCTGTGGCCTGACACACACACACACACACACACACCATATATCTAGTTCTTCCTCCTCCCCCCTTCCCCCCATCCCCACTTCATACCTGTGTGTGTTCATTTCCAGAGGTACCTGATGGCAGCAGGGGCCTGGTCCACATTCACTGTCCTAGTTCTGACTGCTGTGTCTGACATACTTCCGACCCCAGGGCCTTTGCACAAGTTGCATGCTCTCAGCCATCCACCACATCCTGGCATCTACAGAACGTTCATGCCCGTCTTCTATCTTAAGGCTCCCAAGCGGCCTCCTCAAGGTGCATCCCTGAGATTCACGTCCTTCTGTGTCACAGCCACGCTTTGCAGCTGCAACTTTTGACTAGTCACAACCCAGCACGCAGCCTCACGAGTGCCCCACACCACCCCTCTTGCCAGGAAAATGGAAACGCAACCCCTGGGTCTGTGCCACCGAAAGGTCAGCTCCCCAAACCTTTAGCTCTTTTGGATCTGGTACAATCACCTCAGCTGACTAACACTTGACTCTGTGTAGACATTTCTGTAGCGAGAAAGGGCAGGAAAGACATGAAGGAATAAAAGAGACATTCATCCAAGCATTGGGGGCAGTAACAAATGCTGATGGGGAGGTGAGCGGGGGGGGGGGGGGGGATACAAGATACCCGATCACACCGTTGGTGGGAATGCAAACTGGTGCGGCCACTATGGAAGTCAGTACGGAGACTACTCAGAAAACTAAACACAGCCGGGCGCCGGTGGCTCACGCCTGTCATCCTAGCTACTCAGGAGGCTGAGACTTGAGGATCGTGGTTCAAAGTCAGCCCAGGCAGGAAAGTCCATGAGACTCTGATCTCCAATGAACCACCAGAAAAATGGAAGTGGCGCCGTGGCTCAAGTGGTAGAGCGCTCGCCTTGAGCTGAAGAGCTGAGGGACAGCGCCCAGACCCAGAGTTCAAGCCCTATGACTCTTCCTCCCTCAAAAAAAGAAAAGCAAACTAAACACAGAGCTCCCCTGTGCTCTGGCCATGCCCCTTGGGCATCTACCCAGAATATGACAAGTCTGGATCCAGTAGAGATGCCCACACTGCACACTCCTCGCGTCTCTATTCCTGATCGCCAAGTTATAGAAACAGCCCAGATGCCCCGCAAAGGATGAGTGGGTCGAGAAGATGTTATATAAATATTTACAGTGGAATTTTATTCATCCGTCAGGAAGAGGAAGAATGCGGAAACTAGATCTAGAATACATGGGGGTGGGGTGAGGGAACGTGGGAGAAAACGGAGAGAGAGAGGGAAGGGCGGGGAGGGGGGGGACATTGTCCAAAAAAGAAATGTACTCATGACCTGACTTATGTAACTGTAACCCTTTGTGCATCACCTTTACCCTAACAATAAAAAGCAATGGTTAGCATTAAAAAAAGAGGAATAATATGTAATTTTCAGGGAGATGGATGGACTTGGGGGGGAAAAATGTGCCAGGTGAAGTAAATTAGGCTCAAGGAGACCAAGAAAGCATGTTTTCTCTCCTAGGTGGAAGTTGGAATTAATGAAAAACATGATTGAAAACATACACAGGATCCTGTGCGAGAAGATACCAAGATATTCACTAAAGTACAGTAAAGGCATGGGGGGGCGGGGTTTGCAATGATGGAGCGCCTTTGCACAACTAACTTACATGAACAAGGGAAAAGCTGCAATGCATACATATATTTTTTTTTTTTTGGTCAGTCATAGGGCTTGAACTCTGGGCCTGGGCGCTGTCCCTCAGCTCTTCAGCTCAAGGCTAGTGCTCTACCACTTGAGCCACAGCGCCACTTCTGGTTTTCTGGTGGTTCCTTGGAGATCAGAGTCTCCCAGACTTTCCTGCCTGGGCTGGCTTTGAACCACGATCCTCAGATCTCAGCCTCCTGAGAAGCTAGGATGACAGGCCAACGCTCAGCTGGAACGTATTTTGTAACATGGAGTGGTGGGTTCAAGAGGAGGAAGTGGATGAATAGAGAGAGGAAAGGTAGGCGAATGGAGTCATAATATTCAACGTACACATATGAAAATGGACCCAGGGAAGGGATGGGGTGGGGAGAGATAGGGGAAGATGATGGAAAGGGGGGATGGCGGGGAGGGGACACTGATCAAGATACATCACACTCATAAACTGACATGTTGAATTGAACATTAAAAGGGGAGGGGCATTTGCCACCAGATGCTGGATTATAAAGAGAGGAAGGAGCTCATGGCTTCAGGAAATGCTCCCCCATGGGCTCTGTCCTTCCCCGCCCCTGCCCCCTGCCCGGTCAGGCCACGGTGGTCTGTGCATGGAGCTGACCACTGCGAGTCTTGCTCTGTGGTCACTGTGACTTCTTCCCATCGCCCACACTGACCGTGAACTCCGCGATCTTCGGCACCCGGAACTTCCCTTTGTTCTTCTGCTCCGGCTGATACTCTGTTCTTGTTTTCACGATCACCTGGAAAGTTCAGCCAGGGTTAGTAGGCATGGAGACCAAACCTGTCTCTGTCCTGGTCCCTTCTCCTAATAACTAGTGAAGAAAAATGCCCCCATGACACTCCTCTAACCATACACAGAATGGCAAAATTCGAATTACTCCTATTATCCTTCCCCATTCCAATAGGGATATTCATGCAGGTAATGTGTGTGTGTGTGTGTGTGTGTGTGTGTGTGTGTGTCCTGGGCTTTGCATTCAGAGCCTCGGTGCTGTCCCTGAGCTTTTTCATTCAAGACTGGCGTTCTACCACTTGAGCCACAGCTCCACTTCTGGCTCATTGGAGATCAGAGTCTGTCAGACATTTCTGCTCAGGGAGAGGGTTGGATTCCAACCATGATCTTCAGATCTCAGCCTCCTGAATAGCTAGGATGATAGGTGTGATCCACCAGTGTTTGGTTTTTAATACTTTTGTGTGTGTGTGTTTAAGTGCTGGGCAGAAGCAGCAACGTGGCTCTGAGTTGGCCACGTGATCGTGGGGTGGTGGGGGAGACTATTGGAGTGTGTTCTGTTGTTGAGTTAGGGTGCTTGGAAGGCAAGGTATATTCTATGCACTTCTGGCTTATGCGATGGTGTTTTCAATGTAGGGTAGATTTATGTGGACATGACATTATGGGTCAGGTTAGCCCATCCTCTCCTCCCTTGGATGTGCCGCCATCTTGTTCTGTGTCTCTTTTCTCCCCCATGGCCCAGTTCTTTCTGTCCCTTCCTCAAGATCCAACTCTCATCCCTGAGCTCTCTGAAGTAAGACTACTAGGTCTAACAGGCACCATCTTGGCAACCTGGTGGATGATGGGGAATTGGGTCTAATGGGTGCCATCTTGGCTTCTTGGTGGATGAAGGTGAAGTCCCACCCCCCAGGTGATGGGTGTGCCAGATTTCCTAGATGCAGGGTAGGGGCTTGGTCAATAGGTGAGTGGACCTGCCAGATCTGTACCATGAACTCATGAGACTCATTGAACTCTTGAGCATCTTGTGATCCTGCCCTCTCACCATAACCCTGTCTGGGGCCCGACCAGCTCAGCCACCATTTTTTGTGCAATTTCTTGTGTCTCCTGACTCCCTTCTAGTCCCATGGTGTCCCACTTCAGCCCTCCATTAGAATTGATCGGGTCTGTTGACATTGTTTTTCTGCTCTTTCTTTCCTCTCTCACACTCATATCTCAGTTTCCTATCCGTGTTAAGTGTATTCAAGGCTGCAAATGTTTTGGGAGCCGTGTGTCCGCTCTTTATTAGAAAGTCCAGCTTTCTAATAAAGATTCCCAACGTGACCTCTCAAAATGAGGATTCTCTTGTGTCTCATGATCGAATTCCCGTATAACACGCCATGTTGGGATTTCTCCAAGCTAGAGATCATGGCTACTCTCCTCCTCTTCTTCAAGCCCTGCTCGGTGTATTTTCATGGTCAAGTTCACCTTTTATTTTTTTGGACTTGTTAATGCATTTCTCCATTCAGACCTTACTCAACACATGGTTCACCCTACTGGACATTGTTCCTGGAGTCATAGAATTCCCAGGGCCACCATCAAACTCTAGGATCCTAATGAACTTGCCACAGGCCACCTTTCCCTCCCTATTCTTGTGGCAATGGAGCTTAGATAATCACAGCGTTACCACGCCCTTGTTTGTACCAAATCGAATGTAGGAATTGCCCGTGACCCTTCCTCAATCCTCATGTCCATCTTTCTACCCATCCACTTTCCTCCCAGGTGGACACAGCCATCCAGGACTGTCCCCTCCCCAGCCCAGGGCCTCAGTGACTCTCCCCCCAGCTTCCACACTGGCTGGCTTCATATCATTGGAGACAAAAGGAGTGATCGGAAACAGCCAGGCACATGGAAGATACCAGGGGACTCATGAAGAAACCGCGTTGAGTGGACAGAGAACAGGAGGACCAGGTGGGGACAGGGGACAGACATGCGGCCCCCAGGAAGAGCAAATCGAGGGGGCAGCAAGAATCTAAAGAAGGATGGGACTCGAAAGGACAGCATGGCAGCCACCTCAGCCACAGCGAATCTCCGCAGGATGGAGAGAGTGGGATCGGGGAAGTACAGTGTCCCCCCCCTCCTTTCCCCCTCCACATGTCCCCCTCTTCCTCCCATCCCCCAATCACTGGGAACTGTCAGAAGCTCCAGGCTTCACTCCCAGGCTGGGAGACAGGAGCATCCTTTGCTTTTTATGTAAGATACAGCAGCAGTTACTTAAAAAAAAAAAATTTATGAAGAAGAATGCAAATGTCAGCCAATTGTTATTAGTTCTGCCTTGCAGGAATCTGACTGCATAAGAAGGAAGGGGGGGAGGGAAGGGGGAGGAAGATGACAGGAAGGAAGGGATGGGAAGGAGAGGGGAGAGGAGGAGGAGGGAGAAGAGGGAGAGAGGGAGGAGGGAGAGAGAGGGGGAGGAGGGAGAGAGATGGGGAGGGGGAGGATGGGAGGAGGGGGAGGGAGTGGAGAGCAAAGGAGAGAAGGAAAGGGAAGGAAGGGAAGAGAAAGGAAGAAAAACTCTATTCTGGATATTCTTTTTCCTGTGATAAAAAATAACACACACACACACACACACACACACACACACACACACACACACACACACACACACACACACACACACACACACACACTGCCCTGAACATTTTGATTTGTAACAAAAATGAAGAGAGAGAGCAGGAAAGAGGGGAGTGGGGGAAAAATTGTCCATAGTCTTTTTTTAAAATTAAGGTTTGATAGACATTCTGGAAGAAAATGAAATTCCAGGTTGACCACGATGGGGGTGGGGGGAGGGAGTGGTCAACCATGTGCCTTGATTTTCCTCTTCTGTGAACCTCTTTGAGATCATCTGCGTTTCTTTTTCATTTTTACGTGACGATCATTGCTGCATGATCCTTAAGTAGTTAGTACCCAGGGGTCTCAATTCAAGTCTCCAGCCATGTCATCTCTTCCCCATGATTAATAACTGCCAAAGCCAGATGACCGCAGGGGAGTATAAAAACACAGATGATCACCATTGAAAATACGATTTCCCAGCATCCTGAGCCACGGGGAGATCTGCACACAGCTTGGCCCGGGGATTGGCAGAAAGAAGAGATTCAGGGACAGAAGTGCCAGGGCAGAGCCCGATTGTATTTTTATGAGCTAGACTCGCACAAGACAAAAATAGCTGTGCGCTTGTGCTCTTGGCTCAGCCCTGCAGCAGAGGGAGGAGGAGAGAGTGGCCAGCCAGGGCTGCTGGCAGGTGCCAGGCTCCCAGCAGCCGGCCCCGACGCCCCCCTCCTCCTCCTGACCCCATTTCCTCCCATCCTCCATGCTCTCTTTAAAATGATCTGCTGTCTTTCTCATGCTTCAGAGCAGCCCAAGGGAGCCTCGGTGAATTCAGCCACTGGACAGATGGCTGGGGCAAGGTTGAATCAGGGGTGCAGTTGCCAGATTATTGTGGCTTTTCCTAGGATCTGACATTCTGGGGTTTTGGTGTTTGTTTGTTTCTTTTAGTATTTTATTTTCTTGGTTTTGTTTGGGGGTACTAAGGTTTGGACTCAGGGATCCTGGCTCACTTGGCTGGCTAGGCTGGTGCTCTACCACTTGAACCACGTCTCCAGCCCTGATTTGGTTTTTTTGCTGGTTATTTTAGAGATGGACTCCAGAGACTGTTTTCTGTCCAGGCTGGCTTTGAATCTTGATCCTTCAGATCTCAGCCTCCTGAGTAGCTAGGAGGACAGATACAAGCAACAAGTACCTTGCTAATATATAATATATAACATAGAGCTTAGTTTATGTATATTTATTATGTATATGTTATATACTCATGCAATGTTATACATAAATATACCTTATGTTATATGTTATGTATAACATAAATATAAATGTATAGCTCTATATGATATGTATCATAGTTATATAGATTACTTATAAAATGTATATTATATGATATATATATAACATAAATATATCTTGTTACATGTTATGTGTAACATAAATATAAATGTGCAACTAATCACATTATTTATATATAATTTATAATATACACATATTATATAATATATACTATATATTAGATATTATGTTATACACATAATGTATGTTATAGATAGCAAATATGTCTTATGTCATATGTTATGTATAACATATAACTATAACTGCATATAACTACATACTATATCAACATATAACATACTAACATGTATAGTATATGTAATACATGATACATAGCAGATATAATAAATGTGTATATTACATATTATAATATATAATGCATATGTAACATAATGTAATGTGTGAAATATGTAAATACATATTATCAATTGTATATTCTGTAATAGATATATAACATATGATGATAGAGTAGATACATGTGATGGTGTGTACAGCACATGCATAACTAGTATACACAGCTATATAGATAATGTATGTATTATCTATTATTATATATACCAGGCATCGTGCATGGGTGTTAAACGCCTTCCATGCTGCGTCTTGGCTCCTCCTCTCCTCTTTCCATGGGCGTGGAGTTATGGGCCATCATCCCCACTTCCCAGATGGAGAAGCTGAGTCTCAGCGAGCAGCTCCCATGACCACAAGGAGGTAGAGCCAAGCCCTTAAGGAAAGCTTGACTCCAGTGATATGACTAAATCATGAGTTGGAGGCATGGTTCAAGTGGTAGAGCACCAGCCAACAAGTAAAAGCTTCCCATATCTACTTCGAGTCCCAGTCGCAGACAAACCAAAGTAGCCAGCTAGCTAGATTACTAAAAGATCTACTGAATTGTCTATTGAATGCTACTATGATTATTACATAGATTGCATATAATCAGTGAATGAACAAGTCAGTCCTGTCTCTAAAGAGCAAACGTGACATTGAGATCGCAGGAGGCTGAGATCTGAGGATCACAGTTCAAAGCCAGCCTGGGCAATAAAGTCCATGAAGCTCCTATCTCCAGTGGACTACAAAAAGCCAGAAGTGGAGCCATTGTTCAAGTGGTAGAGTGCTAACCTTGAGTGGGGAAAATAAACCTCAGGGACAGCACCCAGGCCCTGAGTTCAAGTGCAAGAACTTGTATGAAAAAGGGAAAGAAAGAAGAAAGGAAGGAAGAAAGAAAGGAAGAAAGAAAGGAAGAAAGGAAGGAAGGAAGGAAGGAAGGAAGGAAGAAAGAAAGAAAGAAAGAAAGAGAGAGAGAGAAAGAAAGAAAGAAAGATTGAGAGAGAGAGAAAGAAGGAAAGAAAGGGAAGGAAGACAGAAAAGGAAAGAAGGAATAAAAAATGTGAAAAAATACAACAAACACAACAAGGCCCAGAGAAGTTAAACACTTTGCCTAAAGCCACACAGTCAACAAATAGCTTCTCCAGGTGTTGGGACTACAAAGGGTTTGGGATTGACCATGCATACAGTGAAGCTTGCCATTCATCCATTGGTCCCTAAGCATCCCCATCCTTCTACACAGCAGGCATGTTAAGTTCAGGCCAGCTGTCAGAAGACTTCATCAATAGCAAGCATTCTGCCCAGAGCCTGGCAGCTGGCTTATGGAACATCTGGTCTACCTGGGTGGTTGGTGGTGGTTATTATTTTTATCCAAAGTGAGATTGTGCCTGTCTGTGGTGCTTGAACTCTGGGCGCTGTCCCTGAGCCCTTCAGCTCAAGGCTAGCGCTCGACCACGTTGAGCGATAGCTCCGCTTCCAGTTTTCTGGTGGTTCATTAGAGATCAAGAGTCTCATGGACTTTCCTGCCTGGGCTGGCTTTGAATCTCCATCCTCAGATCTCAGCCTCCTGAGTAGCTAGGATGACAGGTGTGAGCCACCAGCACCTGGCTTGCCTTGTTCATTTTTCTTGCTATCTCCTGGACTGCAGTCAACTCTCTGAGCCTGAACCCTGCATCTGTACAGGTGGAAATAATGGTAGAATTTCAGACAGGCCAACAGACTCTCTCTCTCTCTCTCTCTCTCTCTCTCTCTCTCTCTCTCTCTCTCTCTCTCTCTCTCTCTCTCTCTCTCTCTCTCACACACACACACACACACACACACACACACACACACACACACACACACACACACACACAGTTTTTAAAGAGATCTTGGGGTCTGTGGTTACTCAGCTAAATCAAGGTAGCAAGGTCTCAAAGGCTGTTTACTGGCCCTGTCCTAGCTTCTCAACTCTTGATCCTTTGGAGAAAGCCACTCAGTTGCTTCTTTTCTTTTGAGTCTATTTCTTCCCCTGGCAAGTTAAGAAATAGAACTTGATTTGTTTTGTTTCATGCTGGTCCTGGGACTTGAACTCAGGGCCTGAGCTCTGTCCCTGAGGTTTTCTTATGCTCTTACACGTTGGAGGCACAGCTTTACTTCTGGTTGCTTTTTCTTTTCTTTTTTGTTTTGTCATGGGTAAGAGTCTCATGGACTTTCCTGCCCTGATTGGCTTTAAGCCAGGATCCTCCTATCTCAGCCTCTTGAGTAGCTGGGATTACAGGCGTGAGCCGCCTCACTGGTGGCCTGGCTGGAGTTCACTTCTCAACTAGACAGGCACTCAGGCGAGGAGACAAGGCAGCTCTGGGGTCCCCAGGAAGAGTAGGCTGAGGGAGCAGAGAGAAGGGAGCCTCCCCCAAGCCAGCCTGGAACAGGGGCTTAGTGCAGCCACCATCCCAACCCCCATGAGTGTACTCTATGTGAACCCAGGACAGACAGACAGCTGGGCCTTGGCCATTCTTGGCCTCTCCTCCCATCATTCACAGTGGAGCTGATGGAAGAAACTGAGTCACCTCCATCCGTGTCTTTATTTCCAGGAAAAGCAACTGCTCCAGTGCTGCCTGGAAAATTACCAGAAGAAGGTTCTAGAAGCACGAGGTAGAACCTCTCCTTTGTCCTTAAGCTACCCCACAGCAGACAAGGTGGCTTTCATAAAATAAGACCCTGATTCTGTGATTCTCCTCCTGAAAGCCCTTCCCATTAAAAAAAAAATTCACCAGACCAGTGCTGGTAGCTCACACCTGTAATCCCAGCTATGCATGGCTCAGCCCTGTGACTTCTCTGGCCGTCATAAAGCCTTCTCCTTTCTTTCATTAAGCACCAAATTCCTCCCTTAACAGTCCTTCCCACGGCTGCATCCCTAACTCCTATTTAGGTCAGAACTGGTGTGGAGTGTTTTCCCCATTGGATTGGAAGCTCCATGGATTTGGTGGCCATCTTGGCTTTTTCTAACTATGTATACTTAGCCTACCACAAAGAAGGATGACTGGATGCCTGGATGTATGTATGTATGTATGGATGGATGGATGAATGATGGATGGATGGATGGATGAATGATGGATGGATGGATGGATGGATGGGTAGATGGCTGATTGGCTGGCTGGCTGGATGGATGGATGGAGAGTTGGATGGATTCGTGGATGAATGAGTAGGTGGGTAAGTGGATAGTGGATGATGGGTAGATGGACAGATGATGGATGGACAGAGGATGGATGGATGGGTGGATGGATGAGTGGATGGGTAAATAGATGGGTGATGGGTAATGGATGAAAGGGTAGATGGATAAATAAGTCTGTGGGTGGATGGGTGGCTGGGTGGCCAGGTGGGTGATGCATGGGTGGATAGGTAGGTGGGTACATGGATGTATGGGTGGGTGAATGCATGTATGCATGGGTGGATGGATGGTTGGATGGGTGGATGGGTAGAAAGATGGATGGATGGATGAATGGATGATGGATGGATGGATGGTGGATGGATGGTGGATAGATGGATGAATAAGTGGATGGAATGGAAGAATGGATAATGGATGGGTGGATTAATAGATGGGTGGATGGATGGATGGATTAATAGGTGGATGGATCGATGGATGGATGGTGGATGGATGGATGGATGGATGGATGGATGAATGGATGATGGATGAATGGATCAATAGGTGGGTGGATGGATGGATGGGTGGATGGGTAGAAAGATCGATGGATGGATGAATGGATGGTGGATGGATGGATGGATTAATAGGTGAGTGGATCGATGGATGGATGGTGGATGGGTAGAAAGATGGATGGATGGATGAATGGATGATGGATGAATGGATGGTGGATGGATGGATGATGGATAGATGCATGGATTAATAGGTAGGTGGATGGATGGAGAGGTGGGTGGGTGGATGGATGATGGATGGATGGATGGATGGATAGATGAATGGATGATGGTTGAATGGATCAATAGGTGGGTGGATGGATGATGGATGGATGAATGGATGGAGGATGGTAGGGGTAGACAGACAGATATGTGGATGGGGAGATGGATGGATGATGGAGAGATGGATGAATGAACAGATGGGTGGTTGGACAGTTGAATGGAGGCTTTGTGGCACGAATGTCAGTCTGCCTCAGAGGGGAAAGTACTAGTGCTGAGTCCACGCGCTCCCAGGCCTGTATCTCCATCCACCTGTGATCCTTAGGCAACTCACGCCAGCGCCTGGAGCCTTGGTCTCAAGGGATAAACAAATGCATGGCCCCACCCCCACCCCACCTCCCTACACACACAGGGCTGCCCATCCCCCTGACCAGAGCCATGCTTTACTACCGAGGTACTTTGAGTGCATCCCCAGAGCGCATGCACCAGAAGCCAGTGGAGCAATGTGGAGAAGGCTTGGAACCTATAAAAGACTGGCGGGGGGGGGGGGGGGCAGGGGCGGTGGATTGGGGTACTGCCCGCACCAGAGATGGACATGGTTCTTGGGAGTCCCCAGTTAGTTCCTGCCAGAGTGAATGGTTAGAAAAAGGGCTGGGATCCAGCACCAGTAGCTCACGCCTGTCATCCCAACTACTCAGGAGGCTGAGATCTGAGGATCGTGGTTCAAAGCCAGCCTGGGCAGGAAAGTCCATGAGACTCTGATCTGCAATGAACCAGCAAAGAATTTTTTAAAAAGAAAGAAAAAAGGGGAGCTGTAGCTCATGTGGAAGATTATCCACTTTTGAGTGTCATACATAACAAAGCCAAGCAAGCACATGAGGCCCTGAGTTCAAATCCTGGTGCTGGCACACACACACACACACACACACACACACACACACACACACACACACACACACACACATTCCCTCTGCCATGTACAACACAGTCACCGCTGGCTCTAGGTTGATAGCCTTTTTCTGACACGGAGCCAAATAAAGCCCTTTCTCTGATCCAGAAAATAAAATAAAATAAAATCAGTGGGGTTTTGGTGGTTAACCATAGAAAATGGACTCTTCTCTTCATTCAGACCTCCCCAGGTTGTTTTGGTTTGGTGTTGTTTTTTTTCCCCCCTCTCTCTGAATGTTTTGGATCTCGTACAAATTAAAAGAATACCATGGACAAATGCCAAGACAATTTGCAATATTACACCAGAGCTGCATTCTATAGTTGGTTTTCCCCCAATTGGGGGGGAAGGGGGAGCCATGATTTCATTTCACTTGTTTGTTTCTGATCGCTTAATTGCAAATTCCGACTGGAACTTCATCAAAGGGCTCACAAATGAATTGGGGTATCACATGATCGCCTCTACCCTAGTCTTGTGAGGTGTGCATCCATTCCCCCTTTAGCTATAAGGAGGCTGAGGCGGTGGGAAGAATTTGCCCTTCAGGGAGGCTGGTGAACGGTTTTAAACAAGGAAGGTCAGAGTGAGATAGTTTGACGGGAAGAGAGAAAAAAAAAAACAAAAAGGAATCTGCTCTTCACACACCTGTTCTGTCATCAGACCTGGCGAGATCACAGGATCTTAAATATCAGCACGGCCAACTAGGAATACAATTCTCTGCTTCTGAGAATACAGAGAGTCAGGCACCAACCAGTAGCTCACGCCTGTAATCCCGGCTACTGGGGAGAAGGTTGAGATCCAAGGATCACGGTTCTAAAGCCAGCTGGGGCAGAAAAGTCTGTGAGACTCTTTTGTCTCTGGTGAACCACCCAACAAGCTGGAAATGGCACAAGTGGTAGAGAGCCGGCCTTGAATGAAATTTTAAAAAAAGCTCAGGGACAGTGCCCAACCCCCCTGAGTTCAAACCTGAGGACTGGTGTGCACACACACACACACACACACACACACACACACACACACACACACACACACATCATCCCAGGAGATTCTAACTCGGGGTGTCAAATGCAGAGATTTGCTTGCTACTCACACAGCCTCTTTGCTTAGAGAGGGGGCTTATTTGAGGTGTTGGAAATACAGCTGCAAAGACTTATTTTTAAATGCAAGTGGCTCAGGAATTCTTTCTTTCTGCCTTGCCCTTCCCCTACCTCTCCTCCCTGTGGGGGTAGGGGTGGAGGGAGGAGGGGGGGGTTGGCAAATCTGTGCACTTTCAAAACAAAATGACTCCACCGCCAGCCAATCAGCCCTGGCTCTTTAGGTAGCGTTCCCTCCTAGCGTGATGATTGGTTAACACACACACAATGCCCTCCTGGAGACGAAAGGGAGACAAGGAAAAGGAGGGGGGGGGCAACCAGAAAACCAAACCAAACCAAAAAGAAAAAAAAAGATGGATTGATCTATTGGTCCATCACATTCTAAAAACAAATCCCCCAGTTCCCCCCAGGTGAACCCCAAATGACATTTTTCCCACCTGTATGGATGCAAAGCACCATATCCCGCCCCCCCCCCCAACCCTGGCTTTGTACACACGCCACCTCCATTTTTCTGTGGGCTTCTCCTGTCAGGAGATTGTGCTGTCAGCCAATCATCCAACCCCAGCCACGCCTCCCCCCCAAAAAAAAAGATGCTCTTCATTCCTGCCGCTCCCCTAAAGCCTTCCTGCCTCCAGAGTCCACTACCCCTCCCCAGCCACCCTGATCTCCCTGCCAAGATTCACCCTCCTGTCAGACCCCAACTCCTTTGCAGCTGATTTACCCTGTCATCTCCCCCCACCTCCAACCCCCCCTCCCCAACTGAGCTCAATTGTTCCCACCCCAACCCTTCATTTATTTACCACCATGCCTTGTATCCAGTCATGCGGCTGAATAAGGATTTGGTCATTTTGTCATACATGGGTGGCAAATATATAGAGATGAGCAATATATATGTGACAAATACAGATGACCTGTCTACGTGACAAATACAGAGACAACAAATATAGATCACAAATATAGATGACCTACCCGTGTGATGCATATACACAACAAATATATAGACAGGTGATAAGTATATATCTCATCAATATCTATGACAAATATAAATAGTGAATATATAGAAGACATATATATATATGATAAATATATCTATGACAAATAGGGGTACCTATGCATGGCAGATATATATGATAAACATACATGACAAATATGTATATCTACACAGACATATGTGACACGTGTATATATATATACATCTATACATGTATGACAAATCCATCTGAGAAATCTATGTGACATATCTATGTGATAACTATAGATGAAGAACGTGACATGTATGACAATTATATGTGTGAGAAATACATATGACCAATATCAATATTTGTACACATATATTTGTGTGTATATACTATATAGAAGTCTGTATTTGCATATGCAAATCCGTGTACATCTATTTGTACATATACCTACATATCAATATATCAATGTATCTCTGCTCCAGGGCTAGGAACTTAACAATCACAGCTTCTTGAACTGACTCTCATTCTCTCTCTTTAAGTCTTTGCCAGCCAAGGGTTTTGTTTTTTGTATTTGTGCATTGTGTGTGGTGGTGGGTTGCTTTTTTTTCTTTTGAAACACCTCCCTTAAGATCAGGAAGGCACATTGCCTGTCCCCCCACATTCCCATTCCCCCCCCTTCCTGTCACCAGCCAGAAGCTTTTATTTGTCTTCCTGCCCGGTGATTGCCACATTAAACAATAACCCGGGGATGATTCATTCGCTCCCGCGACTCTAGAGCTATGCACAACAACAAAGAACACACACACACACACACACACACACACACACACTCAGCCGAAATCTATGATGTCTTGGCTGAAGGGGGGGGTGGTTGATGGGGGGGGATGGAAGGGTGGGTTGGTGGGGGGGCTGATGGGGGGATGGAAGGGAGGGTTGGTGGGGGGGTGGCTGATTGGGGGGGATGGAAGGGTGGGTTGGTGGGGGGGTGATGGGGGGATGGAAGGGTGGGTTGGTGAGGGGGGCTGATGGGGGGATGGAAGGGTGGGTTGGTGGGGGGGGCTGATGGGGGGATGGAAGGGTGGGTTGGTGGGAGGGCTGATGGGGGGATGGAAGGGTGGGTTGGTAGGGGTGGTGGTAAGGCACACTTGGCGCTTTATTTCCTGGGCTGGGGAGTGGAGGTGGGGCTGGGGGCTGGTGAGCGTGGCCAGCACTGATTACCTTCTCCGGAGTGGGCAGCTGGAGGTGACCCACCTCCAAGGGGGCGATGAGGGGGACCGTCTGGAAGCCATCCTCTCCCGAAGGCGGCTTGATGCCTTTCTCACCGGGGTTGCTGTTGAACTTCACCATTCTGTCTTCCCACTCCTAAGACGAGCCGTGGAGGGGGGGGACGGGGGGAGGAGGGGGAAGAGAGAGGGAGGGAGGTCGGTTAGAGAGAGAGAGGCAGAGGGAGGAGAGGCTGAGGATGGGGAAAACAAGACACCCCGCCTGGCACAGCCCCACGGGGGCCCTTACAATCCACAAGGATCCATGGATCGTTTTTGATCGATGCCTGCTGGGATTTCTCAGGGTCCAGGCCAAAGGGAAAAAAATAATAAAAATAAAAAAACCAAAAGACAAACAACGTCTAGCATCACAGACAGGTCACCTGGCTTTTGCCGGGGAGGGGCTGGGGGGAACCCAGGGAAATGGCAGATCGACAGGAAAATGCATAGACCTAGGCAAGCTGAAAAAAACCCCACACCTCCCAGATCTTCACAGAAGAAGAGAGCTTCTTGTCAGTGTAGCATAAAACCTCAAGATTCTGACGTTCCTGCAGGAAGATGAAATTTCCCCTTGCCACCTTGCTTGCTAATTATATATATATATATAATATGCTGTATATAATATACTATATATTATATGTAATATGTGTATGTATGCATTTATGTATGTATGCATGCATGCATGCATGTATGTATGTATGCATTTCCCCTAAAATCCATGTATGTATGTATGTATGCATGCATGCATGCATGCATGTATTTCCCCTAAAATCCAACAGATACATTTCATGTCTCCAGGTTTTATGGGTTCCTCCAGCTTTGATTGCCCACCCCCCCCCAGCCCCAAACCCAGGCTGCTCTACCCTGATTCAGTCCTGCAAAATCTCTTATTTCCTTAAGAGCAAAGGCCATTTATTTTTTTTTGGGGGGGGGGTGGGATGGGGGGAGGGAGGGTTGCATGGG